>NW_021604576.1:4689852-4709682 GCF_004785775.1 Grammomys surdaster | reverse complement strand
CTCTCTCTCTCTCTCTCTCTCTCTCTCTCTCTCTCTCTCTCTCTCTCCCTCTCTCTCTCCTCTCTCCCTGTGCGTGTGTGTCTATCTATCTGTCTGTCTCTGTCTCTCTTTCAAAATCTGTGGGGTTTTATGTGATTTATTTATTTCTCTTTATTTTTTAAATCAAATCGTAATTTTTGTTTATTCACACAGGGGTCATAAACACAAAAAGGCAGGAAGTGGGGAAGAGGATGACATTGGAGTGTGGGTGTTCAGGGGGAGTAGAGATATCTTCTAGAACATGGTATCAGCTGGGTGAAGGTTCAGGGGACAGGTCACTATGACTCTGCCTATGATTCACTTGTCCTTATCAAAGTTGGTACTATCCACCAAGGCTACCTAATTACAAGGTCTATGACTACTCAGGCTGGTAAATTTCCACAAAAGCTGCTTGTTTACAATAGCTTATAGCCATCTGTTTCAATATTTTTCCACAGAAACCTAAGACTTTGTGTTAGCATACATGTATGTCAGGCCTATTGCTGATTTTAGGTCTATGGCTGATTTTAAGCCTTCAGTGTATAAGCAGGACTGCCCCTGACATCTCCTCCCTTCTCTAAGTATAGACAGGCTGTGGCAATTCTAATCTTGTGAAGGTGAGGATAGAGGCCTGACCTCCAGTAATTGAAGGGGACTCTGTAATGACTCTAGTCCTCCTGTCATTGTCCAGTGAGGCATGAGGGCTATAGCCATCCCGATGTCTTTTTCCTGGAGAGGAGATACTTTGACATCAACCCCTATGCAGTCAGGCTTGTCCCTCAGGGAACCCAGAGAGAATTTTTAACTTTTATTTATATTCCCTTGCAGTGCTTAGCCTCGAAGCCTAAGAAAGAGTTCAGATCGCCAGTCAGAGGGGGTTCTGGGTGGCCCCTCTTTGCTTGGTCTAGGGGCAGAAGTCCCCTCTTTTAGGTTGGGTGTAGATGGGTTTGGGGAAAAACAGATAATGGGTTGGGCAAAAATAAAAGAAAGTTTACTTATTTCAAATTGTTTTCTATAGTTTCTAAGAGATGCTAACTGGCTAAGATCTTATTTTAAGCTCTCCACAAAAGAATTTATGTCTTTGTTTATTATTCTCAAGGGAGATGTAAATCCTAATTTCCCTCAACAGTTAATTGACAAAAGAGGAGTAATTTTACAAAAAGTAGAAGAAGCTATTATCAATCATTATATAGTCGGATTAGTTGTTGGCTCTTCTATAACAGTCCTTTTGATAAAAGAGATTATTAATATAGATTTATATTTCTTGAAATAGTGTCTTCATGACACTGTCTGAGTGTGGAAGGAGTGGCTGCTGGTGCTTCTGCCCTCATTTTACAAGAACTTTGAAAAATTGGCTTTAAAAACAAAAGAGGGGGAACAGTACTCCCCCAGAAGGAGTGCCCCAAAATACTCTCCATCGTGCCTTCTTCACTTTTAACTCTCTAAAACTGAAAGCTGATGGCAAATTTGCAGCTAACTGCTTCTGGCATCACTGAGACCAATAAAAACTATGCCACAGCTATGCGGAAGGACCCTCTTACCCTTAAAGGGAATGGCCTGGACCTAGTTCTCTTATGGGACCGAGGATTGATATGCCTGTTTGATACCACAGAAGGCACAGCTAAATGGCTCCCAAAAAAGTTAATGAAATAAATAGATACCCTCACAAAGCCAGGCCCAACCATAAATAAGATGAATAACAATTGACATCCAGAGAAGAGAAATCTCCCTGAGAATTCCTTTCTTTTTCCTTTCTGGGTAAAAATGAATCACCTGTGTTGTCAGCAGCTGTTAGAAGTTCTAATCCAGATGCTGGCCTCTGAACTTATACCACTCAGACCTTCGATGGGCTATTGACAAGGACATCAAACAGCTAGAGATTGACATCACTAATCTGAAGAAATCTCTCGTTTCGGTGTCTGAAGAGACCTCCAAAAATTGCAAAGGACTTTATTGGACTTGATTTACTCTTTTACAATAGAAAAGACTGTGTACAGCTCTTGACTGTGTATGGCCCTTAAAGAAGAATGCTGCCTTTACATAGACAAGAGAGGGATGGTTAAAGAGAGCATGAAAAAGGTCAGAGAAGGCCCCGAGAAAAGACAAAGAGAGAAAGAGAAAGATGAGAGCTGGTACAAGAATTGGTTTTCAACCTCTCCATGGTTGTCAACCCTATTTCCTCTCATCTTGGGACCATTAATTGGGTTATTTTTGCTTATTTCTTTTGGTCCCTGGGCCTTAAATAGGCTGACTAACTTTGTGAAACAACAGATAAATAATTTGATAGCAAAACCTATTCAGATACATTATCATAAGTTAGCTATGGAAGACCATGAGTCTCAAGATGAGGTTGTTACTCTATCCAGGGTGTTCCCAAAATCTGTGTTTATATTGAAGTGTTTTATGTTAATCTCAAAGGTTTTGAGACATCTCATACATTTTCATGTCTAATATCATAAGTGAACTGATTTGCAACAACATATCTGAACTGCAGAGCTATTTCACAGTTTATAATAAGATCAACCTATTCTTACTTGAAGTATAATACTAGATCCATGCTTTCCCTGCATCAGTGTGGTACCATCTGCCACATTATTTGTGCAAGACACACTGAGGTTTGATGATACTTGCATATGACTGGGATAGACACAAGTTTTGATCCAAAAGCTGACATTTTACTATGATTAGTTTGTCAACTTACTGTAACTCATTAGAATAATCGTAAAATATTGTGCTTTTGCTAAAATTCAAATACTACTGCAACATAAGTGAGATTTTAAAAGTAGGAATCAACAATGTTATAGCTATATCTCACTGACATCTCTGATAAACCAATGAGAAGATCAAGGTCAACAACATGGATGTTTTCAAAATTAATTTCTTGAAACTTAGTAAGATCCTGGATAAACTGTAAGGTTTCTGTTGCTGTGGCCTTATGATGTATTTTGCTTCTTTTTTGGATTAAAGCAATAATTTTAAAACCAGGGAATGAGTATGATATTCTTTCCTGTTTATACTCTTAATACATCCATTACCCTTATTTACAATATTCAGTCTCTGAGCTATAGCTATCTGGAAGTTTTCTGGCTTCAAAAACTGAATTTACAGCACTTGATTTACCCTTAGAATACTGAAATAATCATTATCATAAGCTTCTTAGTTTCATTTGGATAAATTTAATTCCAAAGATGAGGTTTGGAAAATGCTAGTTACACAAAATCTTTATCGTTGAAAGAAAGAAAAGTTTAAATAATATTTTAAATTGGGTTTGAAAGCATGGTATTTGATTTGTTGAAGAAAGATAATATTCTCCTACTGTACACAAATTATTTTTTTAAAAGTTTGTTAAAATACCCCATATCCTCTTTATTATTCACGAATGATATAAAAATTGCTGAAGATGAGAGATGATATTTTGATTTTATGAAAGTAATTATTTTAACATAATCCAAAGGGATAGGGTGGTAAAAAATACAATAACATCTGTTGAAGTAGCAGGTCATGTTTAAATCTGTGTAGGAAATTTTGCCATAAATTTATGTCTAGAATCAACAAGGAAGAGATATAATAACATGCATTTTGATTTTCAAAGTTAAGTTGGGGCTAATATTATTAGATAGTAAGTGTTAATAATCTTTCTTGCCTTTTTTTTTTTTACATTTTTTAGTCAGTTTCCAGAGTGGAAGAATAGAGAAAACAATACAATTTTTTTTAAGAGCTATATTCTCCAATCTCAAGCTTTCTTCTCTGTTTAAGAGCCTGTTCAATAGATTACCACCTTTTCACATCGCTAAGTCCCCACAAGCATAGACCAACAAAACCCCCAATACAAGGCATAGGAAAACTTTTAAATTGTTGGTTAGAATATATATATATATATACATATATATATATGTATATATATATATATATTGCTGATTTTTGCATGCACATACACACACACACACATATATATACACAAAGATATATACCTTAAAGCCCCCTCATTAGTTCATCTAAGTTAAGACTAGGTGGATTCTAGAAAATCTCTCAGTCCATGGGACTGTGTATACGAAGAAGCAATTCTATTCTTTCTAAAGTAGAGGTGGCATTTTAGAATTCATATAACATCAATAACAATTTTAGATGAGAATGGAAGAAAATGGAACGAAGATGGATTTACAGTCTCAAGAAATTCTAAATGACAGTGGAATCAATTCTATTCAGGATTAATGATGAGGAAATGATTTTATGTGACTAGTAGCTGTGCTCTCTGGACTCTTAGGTCTATGTTCAGAATCCTCTTTGATATATTTTGGTAGATGTATTTGTATTAAGTGAAATTTTTATCATCTTTCCTGCTTTTGTAATTTTGGGTTCTTATAACTTTATTTCATTTCACACTCGGTGTTCTCTTCTATCACATTCTGCAGTGCTCCGGGTGACCTAGCATTCTTAAGAACCTTGTAGGATTTATTTCCATGTTACATATCTTTACAAGTTAACATTTTGATCCATAGATTTTTCTGGTGGAAAATCTATTGCCTATTGTTGGCTTCTGAGGGATTGGAGAAACCAACTTTTTAAGCCTCCCAGATGTTTTCTTGCTTAATTGAAGGGATCTATATGTCAGACTCTCAATCCTTTCATAACTCTTTGTAATACGGCTTATCTAATGATTTGATTCAAGGACTCAGCACACGTTGTAAACACAAATCCACCTATACTTCAAGGCACATTCTGTAAACCTCTTATCATTTGATCCTCAATCCTTTTGCCTTTTGGATAATTTGAATACCTCTCCAATCTCTGTGTCATATTTTGTTTTTATTCAGTCTTTCGCTCTTGTCCTTGACCACTTTAAGTGGCAAGAAGAAATCAGGCCATGTCATTAAAATGCGCTTAAAAACTCCTCACTTTTTCTGAGACAGTGTATTGGTTCATACTACCAGGTGATCATATACTTACAGTCCTCTTTCCTTAACCTCTCAAGGACTTAGATGACAGATATATACTACCAGTATACATTAATATCTTTTTAATGATTTTAATTGCACATCTATATTTCCCATAATTCTGAAAACATACTGTAATTATGTGTCACAAAATTCTTTCAATCTTGAGCAGATATCATTCATTAACAGACACTTGTTAAACACTTTAATTCAAATAAATTGATTTTAAACAATTTATTCAAAATTTTCACTGTTCTTTGTCTGTTGGCTACCATATCAGGCATGCATTCCATTGTAGGATTGTTTAGTGATGATTTCTTAAACTGGAAATGCATTTGTAAACTCTGAAGTGGAAGCTACAGCCCAGGTACACATTATTATTTTCTTCAGCTAAAGTAAATATGTATTAAAATTCTAATTATTATCTCTAAAAAAATCTAGGTGCTACCTTAAAGAGCATTAAAAAAATAAAACCATGAATGTACTTTCAGGGTTAAAAACTAGTAGCTTTCTAAATAGAGTTAGTTTTATGTTTCTTTATAGCATTTTAAAAGAATTACATATTCAGAAACCAATAAATAAATAAAAATAACATCATCAGTTGCTCTTCTCACTTGAATTGCTTTTATTTGCCACAGCATAAAACTTTGAAGGTAACCTTGTCAAAGAAGTACCATCCAGTAAATTCATTAATAAATAGGAATTTTATCTCTAAAATATGATGGCATCCATTCATGTACTTTAGTGCTAAGGATAAAAATCACCTAGATATTTCTTCATTTCTCTAGACTCCTGAAATACTAAAGGTTTTTACAGATCCGTGGAGTGGACAGGAGTGAGAACAACGGCTGGGGCAGGGTAAGAGTATTTATGATATACAAATAAGACAAACAGATTTACATTTCCATTTAAAAGTGTTTTCTTCACATCAGATCATTTAATACAAATACCTGTTAAAGATGAGATTATGACAGACAGGTTTCATTTCATAGTTTTTCTTTACCTTACAGATAAAGACTTAACAGATAAAGAGATTCTTATTGAAATAAAACATGAGAAAGGCTCCATTTATAGTAACATTCTATCTTTTGTAAGCAATTACATGAAAACTGAAAGATTACAACGTCATATTTACTTTTAAGAGCATTTGGGCTGTAGAGAAAGCTTAGGAGTTAAGAAAAAAAATACTGATGTGTGAGAGGACCTCAGTTCTTTTCTCAGCATAAACCTTGGGTGTCTCAGCCTATAATTCTGGTTGTAGGAATGGCAAGGCTCCTGGCCTAAGGTATTACCTCCTCGTATATACATATTTCTACACATAGACACACAAATACACAACCAGTTTTTAAAGGAACAGTATTATTCTTATTGGGACATGAGGATTTATCACATATCTGAAATCATAATTTTTTTGTAACATATTCAGACTCGACTAAATTATCATAACATGCATTATTTACTAGGTCTGTTTAAACTAAAATAGAGCACACTATTTTAATATCAAAACTTCCAATTAATCAATTAAGTTAAAGATATATTGTGATTATAAATATAGAAGCATAGAATATGCTGATAACTACATATTCTGAATATAAAAGGAACAGATAAGAAATAACATGAAACTAACAAATAAAATAACATGGTGGCAGAAGACAAGGATTTAACCTTTCCCTCGAAATAGTCAAATGGGAAGACTTATGACAGAATAGCTACATTAGAAGGCTGCCTTTCCTGCTGCTGAATATGTTTCTCAGTTCAGAGGGGGTGGCTTTACATCCTACATCATCGCTCTACTGCAATCTGCTCCTGACAGGACCATCCATCTGTTTAGCCTGAACAACCCTGCGGTTGCTTATGTGCTTATTCACAGATGTAAGTAGGAGGTTGACTACAGGTTTTCTGACTTATACTCGAATCCAAGCTAATGTGACACATTTGGAAGCATAGCTGCACATGTTCTTGTTTAATTGGGAATTTTCTCCTTTGACTTTCAGAATAACATAGAAGCTAAGACTGTGCTAAACAGACCTAGATTCTGAGCAGATCACATTCTGCTTGAAGGAATCTGGAAGTATGATAAGTAAGGAAGGGCTCTCGAGAAGCAACGGGTTTCTCTGAAAGTGGTGAGCAGCTGACATCTTTTATAAATTTTCTGAGTAGCCTTGGCAGGAGGTCAAAATCTTGAGAAGAGTTTGTGGGTTCAATATGGTCCATGAATGACTTTGAATTATACAAAAGGTTTAATAATTACAAACTTCTTCTTACTAGGAGATGTGATAGACATTTTTAACATACCCATAATATTCTGACTATATTTATATGGGAGCACTGAAACTTTAAATCATTTAAATCATTTTCATAAATGGAATAGTGTTTATTGTCTTGCTTATGATTCAGAGTTTTGGTGGATGAGCATAGCTCATATGTTGTACTTCACTCATCCTTCTATATTGAATCAAGACAACCATTTTGCTGTGTTGGGCAGTGTGCAATGTTTGACAAAGGCAAAAACGTACCAAACATGTGTCAAAGTCTTTCAAAAATCTCAAGCTATGAAACAGCACTCAGCATGATTTATGATGGTGCATTTTGTTCTTGATATTATTTTGAATGTTGAAGGTAATTGCTTTACAAGGAAAACCTTGCCTCCTCCCTTCTCAGAACACTTAGAGTGGAGGCCTATGACCCTGTTACAGCTTTGTTTGTGCTGCTTTCTTTGAACCTTCTTGTTTGGAAATGTTTAACTAGTGAAGGATCCAGTTTCAATATTATGTACTGTATAAATCTGCTGTTGATCCTCCCAGTCAACATGAGTGACTTATCTCAGCTTTGGTATCACAGTGCTAATTGTATTGGTTGTTACCATGTTTTACATCTTGAACTGAATAGTGATTGTGTTTGTACATTTCCTAAAAGACTCTATTAACATATAACTCTCTGTATGACTATTCCCTAGTAAAGTATAGAAAAGAAATCAGAATCTTAATAAGTGCTTACTGGGTAGAATTTTAGGTATTCATGAAATAAATGCAAGTTCCAGTAAAGCTTTTATGTAATTACATCTGGAGATCTCAGTTTTAAATCAAGAGGCAGTTTTAGAATTGTGTAATATTTTGTATTTTCTGCTCCCATCATTGTTCTAAATAATTTCTTAATAAACATGAATGTGCCAGTATCTAATAGAGTCCAATAAGAAAATCCAAGCTATTTAGAACTATATTGTGTAAAAAATGAATGATACATAGAAAGTAAATGAAACAACACTCTTCTAGGAAATAGAAACATGTTATTAGACAGCACTGAAAACATAGATTTTACCTTTCTTGACAGACACTTAATATTTGTTAAAGAGGGAATGAAGTACAGAGGGAACTCTCTCTGATAGGAAAAGGAGACAGTATTCTCATTCCTATCAGCATAGATTGTCCCCAGCTTGTTTTACATTAAAGGAGAATCCTGTTTCAGAAGTGACTGTAACATTTAATGGTATATCGGCACAAATGCTACGCTGGGCAGTAGGTGCTTTGCTTTGCTGAGTTATCCTTTACTGTTTCCCAAAGAAAAGACAGATGGGAAGGGAAGACTCAAAAGCTCTCATTTTCTGTTTTCATTTTCTCATTTTTTTTCATTTTATCTTTTTTTTTCTCGTCTCTCTCTTATACATACACATGAGAGAAAGGGGGGAGACAGAGAGAAAGAGAAAGAAAAAGAGAGAGACAGAGAGACAGAGAGACACACATGCAAACAGAGAATATCTGCTAAGTGTCATTACTAGGAACAAATATTAAAACCCATGTTTAATTAAGATCTATTATTGAAGATACTTATAAGAGAAGATACAAAATTATAATAATCATACATACTACTAAACAAAGAGTTACATAGAGGCCGATTAGGTCATCTCACAGGGGTGATGAACTGCAGTGGGATATTTGGAATAGACTTGAAAGCTTACAGCAGAAGATTCTTGGAATTTTCACTCATTCAGTTTCATCAGTCATGGAGCTTGTTGGGTAGATTGTTTATTGTCCACTTCACTGCTATCTCTCTTGCCCTAGCAGGAACAGTTCTTCCAAATCTATAATTCAGTTAACATATGTGTATTTTCCACCAGTAGAGGTCAAGCAACCAAAAGGATTCTCCCCCCAACAAAAAAATATCTTATATATACCTTTTTGGCTTTAAAGTCTGTGTATGTGTGTGTCTGTTTGTCTGTATGTCTGTGTGTGTCTGTGTCTATGTGTTTTGTGTAAGTAATCACAAGAGAATTACAGAAAGAAAGACATATATCTTTGAAATTAAAACAATGTTTTTATCATAATCACTTAATCTTTTGTGAATGACTCAAATTTTTTATTAATGGAGACTTGGTATGATTTTTATCATTTGGATAGCAATGTATCTTCTTCCCTTTCTTATTTCCACTAATTTAGACTCTCACTTGAGTCTTAATGGCTTAAAAATTCCTAACTCACATTGAGTATGAAATTCAACATTTCTGAAACAGAGTCTTCTTTACTTTTAATTAGTGAAGTGGCCTTTGAACTAAGTCAAGCATAGAATTGTATACATTAAATCAATAACTTATAGTAGTTGTCTATCACAGAATTTCATGGGTTGAAGCTATTACGATTTAATATTAATAACACTATGACTCATTTTAAAAATTATTTTATATTTATGAAATATTTAGCATTCTATATGTAATTAAATTTTTTTTCACTACTAAATTATACTGTCCTTTTGAAAATAGCATAAACAATCAAAGGGGAGATGATGAAGAAGGAATTTCTAAACCATGTATACCAAAGCAACACTCATTTTCATGATCTCTATGATAATAGTAAAGGCTCATCTTTTACTAATTTTGCCATGGTTCAGAGTTTCTGTGTTCTGTATGTTTTCTCTTCATACCTAAGAGTTATCATGGTGGGTACAGGATTGCATCAAGTGTGTTTTTCAGAGATTATTTATTCCCTTTTAATAAATAAATAGAATTTCAAAACAATGTGGCTTCAGTGAAACCTAAAACACACATTGAGGCAGAATCAGATGTTGACATGTCAGATGTTCATGGATGGAACTCAGAGTACTCTAAACATTATCAGAAAACACAAATGAAGAATATAATAGATGTATATGTAATGTACAATTAATCAAAGTTCAGAGAATTATTGAGCAGTTGCCTCAATAGACATAAAAATAAAAGGACATTTCATAAAAGCATTGTGTTACACAATCAAGACAATAATACATTGTTGTATATACTGTACAATTAACCAATTTTGAATTACTTGATTTCAGGGTAATAATATCAAGTAATACTTGCAAGTTTACTTCTCAGTTTAGCATGTTTACTAAACATGGATCCCTTCATGTAGTCCCTGGGAGCTTTGTTGGGTGTGGTTGGTTAATATTGTTCTTCCTATGTAGTTGCAAACAAACCTGTTCAGTGAATCTGAGCAAACTTTAATTCCCTTCTAGCACCATCAATAATTCTTCAGTATGCAGTGTTGACAAATCCAATGTAGTCAAAGCAATCATTAACTCATGCATGTTTATCATTTATTTGAACTATTTCCCAGGCTGTATATCTTTATTACCACTTTCTCAAACTCTTACATCTTCATGACCTATTAATAAATAGTTTATTTTATTTTTTACATTTCTGCACACAAAATACTAACTCAATATGTTCTAAACACTATTACCTACAGTGGAAATTACTATTTTCCCACTCTAGTTTATCACAGGGTGAGCAACTATTTCTTGTACTACTGTCATGAAATAAAGTTCTGTCTTCTCTTTTATATAGTGGGCACAATTATACACATTTGGGAAATGTATCTTTAGTGAATTATAACATTTCCTTTCTTGCTATGTCTAATCTCTCAAATAATCTCCCCTATATAGAAGAGGAAAATAAGAATTTCCTTTATCCAATTCCTACCATCACCAGAAAATAAATGTTATAAAATTCTTGTGGAAAATACTCAATACAGAACTCTAAAGGCCTACTCAACTGTAAGGTTGCTCCACATCTGTTTAAGGTCATAGACAAAAGTCACTCTGAAGATATACACTGAATCTTTGATATATTTTGATTTATCCAGTTTTTTCATCTTAATTTAGAGTTGAGATATTATTATTCCCAAAGATTTCAAATAATATTTCTGCAGAATGTGGCTCAAGAAAATCATCATAATTAATAAACTTATGACAATCTGAGTTGAGACTCACTGTTCAACCTCAGGCATTACTAGCTGTGGGTAGTCATGCAGCTTCATAAGGTTTTTCTGTTGTTTGATCTTTCACTTTCTAAATGATTTCAAGCCTTCTCAGTTTCTGGATCTCCCTATTTACTCTCCTGCTTCTGTAATTCAGCAGGGGTAGTCATGTGATGTGAAAAATATTCACATTTGTGGGTAAAATTGATGCAATTTTCCAATGGTTCACACTTTAGAAAAGACCAACAGAATTTATATACAGATTTCTCAGAGAATGTTGGCTCATGAAGGATGTTTTGGAAACTTTTAGTGGACAGAAAACAGCAAGAAGTTAAGTGTGATTGGAACCTAATTGTTATTGTGATATTTGGCAGAACAGCATAAAAGGGAAGGCTGGAAGCAGAGCAAATTGAGTGTCATGTTTTTTTACCACTTACATATATAAAAATAAATGTATTTTATATTATAGATATATGTGTGTATAACAACGATTAAAGAATAAGTTCATAAATTTGAAAAAGATCAATGTGTGTACACAGGAGGGTTTTGATGGAAGAAAGGATATGTGAATGAAGTGATTATATTATCATCTCAAAAGCAAAAAAAATCATTTAAAAATGAAATAACATTTTATAAATATGTATATGTCTATATGATAACCCAGGTATATGTAGAAGTAAGTTTATGTAGATCCAAAGAATATAGGATGAACATTGAATGTTTACTAACAAAAAACATGGAGCATTTTAGAAAAGTAACCATTAGTTTAAAAATAATAAAAAGGAGAAGAAAGGAGGAGCTGAATCATCACTTATGTTATTTGAAGCCATTTCAGCATAGTTCTTCATTTAAAAGGTCAGTTTGCAAATTTGCTTTGCAAATGGAGCAAATGAGAAAAATGATAGGCTGAGAAGAGATTACACACTTAATGTGAGCCTGGGGTTTCTGACAGCAGGGCACTGATGAGACTGAGCAGAATGGGATTAGCAAGTAATGTTTTTCAACTGTTGAATAGTAGCAGATCAGGTAAACTTGGAAGGCTGTGTAGCTTGGAACTTAGTTTTATAAATAACTCTCTAAATACTGCTTAATTGTTTCTTCTTTCTTGTTGTTATTTCTAAGGCCTGCACAATGATGTAGGAATTCCTTTGAATTAGGTTTCTCAAAGCATCCTTTAAATTATATTCCATTTTTAATGAAAATAACTCATTAGATAAAAGATCTAGAATCACTACAGTAAAAACCCACGTTTAAATAATATTTATTTGCTCCTTTCTTATTTCAAAGTATATATATATTCAGAAAGAAAAAAACACTAATAAAAATAAATCATCTTAACTATTTTAATATGCAATGTGTATCAATATTACTTTGAAAATAAGATGAAATAATTTAATTAATTGGTACGGTATAGAATATGTTCTAATAAGAGTATATTTCAGGGTAGAAGAACAACTAAATGAGAGTTGTGTAATAGAATGTCTAGAAGCTGGTAAAGGAATTTATTGCTCTGATGGTACTTTCAAAATGAGTCTAGCCAGATTTATAGTTTTGTGCCCATTTTTCTCTTCCTATCAGTGATTCGAGAATAAAACCATAATATTTAGGAAAGCTTGAAATAAGTCCCCTTATTTTTGTATGGATTCATAGATCCCTGCTATGTTGCCTCTCAATCAAGCATCTGATATAGCTGATATCCTGTTGGTGAGTTCCCTTAATTTTTTATTGGGGATTCCTATTTCACCAGCTTTTAGACCATGAGATTTTTTTTTTATTTTTTTATTGGATGTTTATTTACATTTCATATGTTGTCCCCTTACCCCATCCTCCACCTACCCAGGAACCCCCTATCCCCTCACCCCTCCTCCTTCTTCTCTGTGGATGTAACCCCTACCTAACCCCCCACTCCCACCTCCCCACCCTCAAAATTCCCACCCCCTGGGGCATCCAGCCTTCATGAGGTCAAGGATCTCTTTTTCCACCTATGCCCAGCAGGGCCCTTCACTCTTACATATTCAGTTGTAGCCCTGGATCCCTCCCTAAGTGCTCCCAGGCTGGTGGTTTAGACCCTGGGAGCTGTGGTTGGTTGGTATTGTTGCTCTCCTCATGGTGCCACAAATCCTTTCAGCTCCAATGTCCTTCACTCTAACTCCTCCATTGGGAACCGCATGATCAGTTCAATGGCTAGTTGTGAGCATCTGCCTCTGAATATGTCAGACTCTTGAAGACCTCTGAGGAGACATCCATATCAGGCTCTTATCAGCATGCACTTCCTGAGTTCCACATCAGCATCTACCTTTGGTGACTGCACATGGGATGGATACTCAGGTGGAATGGTCTTCAGATGGCCCCTCCTTCAGTTTCTGTCCCTCACTTTGTCTCCATATTTGCTCCCTTGAGTAAGAAGGACCGAATCATCCCACTTGGTCTTCCTTCTTCATGAGCTTCATGTGGCCTGTGAGTTGAATCTTGGGCATTTCAAGGTTCTGGGCTAATATCCAATAATCAGTGAGTGAATACCATGTGTATTCTTGGTCTTCCTTCTTCATGAGCTTCATGTGGCCTGTGAGTTGAATCTTGGGTATTTCAAAGTTCTGGGCTAATATCCAATAATCAGTGAGTGAATACCATGTCTATTCTTTTGTGATTGGCTTACTTCACTCAGGATGATGATTTCTAGTTCCATCCATTTACCTAGGAAACTCTCGAATTCATTGTTTTTAATATCTGAGTAATACTCCATTGTGTAAATATACCCGATCTTAAAAGTATTGTTTCCTGTCATGATCAGGAGGGCCAGGGATGGCAAATAAGTGTTTGTCATTCTGTTAGTAGTGATAATTAGATCAAGATTTGGGGCATATATTGTCATGTGATTCAGAAACAATGCTGTTTGAGTTTTCTCAGTGAGGACAATAGGAGGAAAAGAACATTCTCTTTACATAAGAGAATGTAAGAAAATGTTTCTTTATTGAGTCCCTTTTGAGTTACTCTTTTTTCAGAAGTAGGTGACTGAAACAAGTCTCCTACAGATGACTTCATGGGTTAAAACTATAAATCGAAATATACTATCTCAACTAAATTGTTATTTAATCTCCATCTGTTCACCAGGTAAAACAAATCTGGAATTACTCTAGACTTAGCGACTCTCACTTCATTTAATTCACTTTATACTAAAAAAATGCCAAAAATAAGCTTCATCTTATTTAATTAAAGCAACTTGTCATGTCAGACATTCTGGTTTTTCTCAGTGAGAGAGAGAGAGAGAGAGAGAGAGAGAGAGAGAGAGAGAGAGAGTGTTTGTGTGTGAAGAGAGGTAAAAAAAGTTTATCACATAAAGCAGAAAAATGTATATTAGAATACTACATGAGTAATTTAGTGGATCAAATTTAAAAACTTAAAATAACAGATTCCTACATATTCAAATGGACCCTGCTTCAGGTCAAGTAACAGGAATGGAGGTAAACCAATACACCCTAGTGAATTCAGATCTATACAAAATCTCTGGCAGACCTGCAGGTACTAGCCCATGCAGTTGATATTGTCCACAAACTTTTCTACCAATATTTGCATTTTGGTGTTATACTTCTCTAATAATTGTAATAATTATAAATATTTGCATGTTATCTAGAGTAATTATGTTTATAGAGTACAATGGTTCAGTATATGCTTACTATTTTCAGCGAACACATCTGGATAAATGACCTAGCCATCAATGCTCTGTATTATGAACATTAATAGTTCTCTCTGTATCTGTTTCAAAATATAAAGTAATTTTTTGAGCAATTGTCACTAGCTTATGCTATAAAACAATAACCAGGATTTCTTTCATCCACCTCTACCTCTGTGTCTCTTTCCACCACTTTCTTCATCCTCTCAGAGGATAGCCATGCTAGGCTCCTGTCTACAGTTGAAACATAGCATGTCAGAGTATTGTCAGAGCTTGGTGCCAGTGCATGGGATAGGTTCCAAGTTGGGTCAATTGCTAGCTGGGCACTTCTTCAGTCTCTGCTCCATTTTGTTCCTGCATTTCTTTTAGACAGGAACAATTTGGGGTAAAAAAGTTTGAAGAAGAGTCGATGTTCTCATCTTTCCACTGGGAACCCTGCCTACCTACTGGAGGTTGTCTCTTTAGGCTTTATCTCCCCACTATTGGGCGCTTTGGTCAAGGTCACCATATCAAGTCTGGAGAGCTGTAGCTGCTCGTTTGGGTCAGTCAACAGGGTCTCCAGCACAGGAGTGAGGATGCACGCTTCCAATTCCTGCTGTGTCCTTCACTGTATCCCGCTTATTGGAGCTCCAACATTGAGGTGCCACTTTGTAGCCACCCAAGCTGCCTCACGTTCAGGGGTCCACTTTGTAATGGCCGTTCTGCTGTTCCGGTCCGCGGGTCAGAGCCTAGCAAGAGAGAGAGTGAGGACGGAGATGGGAAGAATGGAGACAAGACAGGGAGTCTGATCAAGTCTCTCAAGTCTCGTTTATTGGAAGGAAATCCTGGGTATTTATACCCTTTACCACATGCCTTGCCCTCGTGGAAAAGCACAGCTGAAGGCACTACATCATGTGCCTTGCAGCGTGGATATCACGTGCACCTAGCTAGCAGTGAGGAGACCACGTGCACCTAGCAGTGAGGAGACCACGTCCACCTAGCAGCTGGCGGCACTAAACAGCAAAACAAGATATGTGAGAAAAACAAGGTGTTTATCAGAGTGTGTTCAGCTGTTGCAGGCTGTTGAAAACAAGTCTCTTGTCAGGGTATATGGCTGGAGATGGCTACAAAGATGATAGCCGCTTTCAGCTAGGAGATGGCTCCCAACAGAGGGGCCTCCCCCATTCCAAGTCTCTGAGACTCCCTATAGATTCTCTCATCAACCCCTGTCCCCAGCAGCTGCATATTTCTATTCAATCTCCTGGACCTCTGGAATTCTCTCCTATATCCTCTGTCACCTAAACCTACCCCTACTTTCCTCCTCCCCTCTCCTACCCTCATCCCTTCCTCCCTTTGACTCCCATGACTATTTTTGTCCCTCCTTCTAAGGGAATGAAGTATCCTCGCTTGGGCCTTCCTTCTTATTTAATTTCTTAAGGTATGTGGATTCTGTTATGGATGTTCTGTATTTTTGGCTAATATCCACTTATATATGCACTAATATATACCATGCATGCCCTTTTAAGTCTGGGTTACCTCACTCAGAATATTTTCTAGTAATATTCATTTTCCTGCAAAGTTCATGATGCCCTTGTATTTAATAGCTGAATAGTATTCCATTGTGTAAATTCACCATATGCTGGCAAGGATATGGAGAAAGAGGAACATTCCTTCATAGCTGGTAGAATTGCAAACAGGTACAACCACTCTGGAAATCAATATGGTGTGTCCTCAGAAAACTGGAAACAGTTCTACCTGAAGACACAGCTATCTATCCTGCCCCTGGGCATTTACCCACAAGATGCTCCAACATACCATAAGAGCATGTGCTAGAATATGTTCATAGAAACCTTATTCATGATAGCCAGAAACTAGAAGCAACACAAATGTCATTCAACCAAAAAATGGATACAGAAAACAGAAAAGCTTTTGATATTCATTTATCTATTAATTAATTCATTCATTAATTTGCTTTGGAGGACATACACAGTACAGAATTCCAGATAATGTAGTATCTCTCCTTTAGTCCTGTGTGTGTATGAGAGTCTTTTGTATACAAGTGTATATGTGTGTGTCTTGTCTATATAGTTTTCTATAATTGCTCTATTAATTTAAAATTTATCAACATTGTAAGAACGTCCTCTTATTTGCATTCTTGATTGTATATGAAGCAGTTGACTTTTCATAAAACAGTCATCAAAAATGGTTGATATGAGTATGATTTTAATTTTATTTTCTATTTAATTAATGAAATTAATGAATTAAGAAATGAAATTTTTCTTTTCATGTTTTATATTCAATCAGTTACAAATATTCTTTGGTGATAATTATATAAAGTTCAGATTCCCAGAAACAACATAAAAGTCAGACAAAATAGCCCATAGCCCATATATTTGTTATCTCTGTATTTCTCCTATATTTATATTTTATCTTTTATATATTTCTAACAGATCCCTTGGTTGTCTAACTCTTATTTCTCACTCCTCTCTCTATAAGATATTTGTGTGTGTGTGAATATATGTGTATATATATATATTTGCATTTATATAAATGCTTATTAATTTAACTTTATATAAATCAAAGCATTTATAAGAATGCATTATATATACATATATATGATAAGCACTTATATAAGTATGTACATTTCAGAATGCATATTCCACACATACACATCTTCCCATGACTAGGTTCACATATATACACACATATATCTGTGTGTGATTGTATGTGTAAGAATGTTAGTGAGCATGTGTATGCATGTGCATAAAAATATACTATTCTATTATTCTCTTTCCTTGGAGTATTTTAATGCATTTATGGTAGGGATTTTAAAGGAAGGAACATCTATGTATTCCTTGCAAAAGTTCAAAAACACAGTTTTTATTGAAGCAGACGTTATCATTTCTGTAATATAAATTTTCTAGTTTGCTTGCTTTTTTAACTAATGGATATAGCTATGTTAAAATGTTATATAGAATTTTGAGAGACCAGTGAGATATGAGGAGCTCTAGCTTTCCCCCTATGCAATAGTAATAGAAGCCATGAACTAGGGTTCACAGAGAATGTACTAGATATTAAGATAGTCTCTGCCATCCACAAAAAAACGTGATACCTGTCTTAACATACAGATTGTCTATTTCTTTCAATTAAAAAAAAATTGTAGAGGGCTGGGGAGATGGCTCAGTTGTTGAGAGCACTGACTGTTCTTCCAGAGGTCCTGAGTTCAATTGCCAGCAACCACGGAGTGACTCACAACCATATGTAATGGCATATGATACCTGCTCTGGTGTGTGTGAAGATAGCTACAGTCCACTCATACAAAATAAATAAATAAATTGTTAAGAAATAGAACAGAAAAATATTCTACTTGTATCAGAGATGTTATTATGATGGGCAGTTCTATTCTACTTTTATATCTGTGTTAGCATTTGAAACTGCATGCCACAATCCTGCCACTTGTTTTGAAGAAAATCAGCTTTTGATAGGATAAAGGGTTAAGAAGCACCAGTACAGGCTTCAGTGATTTTACTCAACTATCAAGCATCTATATAGTTCTCCATTTAGCTTTTGATGGGTAGCAGCACCCTGTGTTTAGTTTTGTATCGATTTGTCTGTGACAGACCTGAAGCCTTGTCTATTAAGGAATAAAGGAGGGAGGAGGGGCTAGAATGATATAGAGAATGAGAAAGTGTTCATCTGGTGAATTAAGATAAGAAGAAACCCAATTTTCTTATCTTGAAAGATGCCACCCCCAAAAGTGGTTCTGACAGTAAGTTTTACTTTAACAAAGTACAAAAAATCAATATCACATCTAAGTTTGAAAGTTGGATAGCATTAGAAATTTGAGTTTTTTCCTTAGTGTTGACGTAATAAAGGTTTCCCCTTTCCCCCTTGTTTCTACACTGTTTTATACTAATTACATCTACTTTCTTTTTTGCTATTTTATTTATTTAAATTTAAAATGTTACCCCCCCTTCCTGGTTTCCCCTCCACAAGCCCCCTATTCCGTCTCCATTCCCCCTGCTTCTATGAAGGAGCTCCCCAACCCACCTACCCACTCCTGCCCCAGTACCATAGCATTTCCCTATGCAGGGTCATTCATTTAGCCTACACAGGACCAAGGGTCTTCCCTCCCATTGATGCCAGATAAGGAAATCCTCTGCTACATAAGCATCAGGAGCCATGGATCCCTCCAAGTGTACTCTTTTGTTGATGGTTTAGTCCCTGGGAGCTTTAGGGGTCTGTTTGGTTGGTATTGTTCCTCCTAAGGGGATGAAGGAGCTGAAGTGTTTTCCAGCCCCATAGGAAGGACATCTACCCTTAAAACTTTAGTGTACATATTGCATTGTGTATCTCTAACTCTTCAAGTTAAGAATGTATTATGAAAATTTTATTGTCATTAAACATTTTAAAATATATAAGATTCATTTTTCTGAGACCTATTACAAGTTGTAAGTATACAATCAGTATGAAAATATTGTTGAACACTTTATTATAAATTTGTAACATATCTGCTTTTATAATTAATCAGCATTTAAAAATAATTCATCATTTATTAGTAGAACAATACAAAATATCAAAAAAAACCAGGAGCTGGTTCTTTGAGAAAATCAACAAGATAGATAAACATTTAGCCAGATTAACCAGAGGGCACAGAGACAGTATCCAAATTAATAAAATCAGAACCGAAAAGGGAGACATAACAACAGAAACTGAAGAAATTCAAAAAATCATCAGATCCTACTACAAAGGCCTATACTCAACAAAACTGGAAAACCTGGATGAAATAGACAATTTCCTAGACAGATACCAGGTACCAAAGTTAAGCCAGGAGCAGATAAACCATCTAAATAGTCCCATAACCCCTCAGGAAATAGCAGCAGTCATTAAAGGTCTCCCCACTAAAAAAAAGCCCAGGACCAGATGGTTTTAGTGCTGAATTCTATCAGACCTTCAAGGAAGACCTAATACCAATTCTCTTCAAACTATTCCACAAAATAGA
>NW_021604576.1:4688425-4689452 GCF_004785775.1 Grammomys surdaster | reverse complement strand
TATCATTATATACATGATTTATATATCATTACATACTGAATAGTTCATTTTCTCTTAGGTGGCCTTCTTGCTAGTCTGATGTTAGTTTTCTATTAATGAACATTAATAAGCTCTTCTAGTTTATTCATATGATTTTATATTCCCTCCAGAAATTCATGTTATTTTATTTCTCTGCTTTGACAAATTTTGAAATTATATTTTGGTTTTGCATTCTATTTCCTTGATATCTAATGATACAGAGCATATGTTTTTTCCTATTTGTCATTCATAAATATCATTCATATATTCTGACAATTTAATTAAATTTATACATACATATCTTTTTCATGTTTTAATTATAAGATTTTATTGAATATATAACTTACAATATTTAGTTAATACATTTTCTCACTGTTTGATTTTCTGAATATTAAGTGCTTTTGCTAAGTCAATTTTGATATCAAAATTAATATTAATTTTTCAACTCATCAGCCACTAATTTGAATATAGTGAAATTTGTCCTCTAAAGCAATGATTAATACCTTTCTCAATGTTATGTTGTTCAATAGCTTTATTTTTGACTATTTCATACATGTTCATTACATCTATATTACTTCAATCTTTCTCTGTGTCTTTCAACTGTTTGCTCCTCCTTGACCATCATTTGTGATCACTTCTGTATTGCCATTTACACATGTAGACATAACCTACTGATTCTATTTAGCTTTTCTCCTATTTGTATTTGTCTATATTGGTCAATTGAGAAATTTAAGTAGCAGTCATCTCTGTAGTCCACAGATCTCTCTGTCTCTGTCTCTCTCTGTCTCTCTGTCTGTCTCTCTCATACACACACAGAGAGAGAGAGAGAGAGAGAGAGAGAGAGAGAGAGAGAGAGAGAGAGAGAATACCCATTCATGTTCTTTTGGACCACGGAATTTAACCAGGACCAGCTCTGTGTTTGGAGCCATCCAATGGAGCCTGGCAGGTACAGAAGTGGGCCAATCAATAATCACTCCCCTAGGATCCAATAACAGTCAGAAATTCAGTA
>NW_021604576.1:4681377-4688325 GCF_004785775.1 Grammomys surdaster | reverse complement strand
GAGAGAGAGAGAGAGAGAGAGAGAGAGAGAGAGAGAGAGAGAGAGACCATTGATCTCTTGTACCTTTTTAATCTAAGAATGAAAACGCATAGTGTGTACTCCATCTGTTTGGTGTGTCAACTAGTGTTGTCATTGTGCTAGTTATGTTGTGAACCACCCATATTTTGTGAGTTTATGACTTCTTTTAACCCTTTATGTCTAAGGGATATATTCCAACAACATGTGTCCCGATCTTGCCAAGTTTCTGCTTTTTTCCCTGCAATTTTCCATTAGCCTTAGTTTGCTGACGTTTCAGTTGGGGCTGAGCATCTTACAGTCACACTTTCCCTCCATTTTGATTGGATGTTTAGGTCTGCAATAGGCTCTATCTACTGCAAAAGACATTTTTTGATAAAAGTACAGTGCTACCTTTATATGTGCATATTCAGATAGACACTTAGGAAACAGAAATTACATTTTTAAATAGTTTTAATTATTTCATACTTGCTCACTGAATCTACATTATTTCAATCCTTCTCTGTATTTCAACTGTTGGCCCCTCCTTGACTCTAATTTGTGATCTCTTCTTCATTGCTGTTTACACGTATAGACATAACCTACTTATTTGTTTAGCTTTTCTCCCATTTGGATGTGCCTAGTACTGGTCACTTGAGAAATTTATGTAGGTGTCATCTCCATAGTGCACCAATCTCTTTCTATTTGTCTGTCTGTCTGTCTGTCTGTCTGTCTGTCTCATTGTCTCTCTTTCTCACCTCTCTTTCTGTTTGGGAGAGTAGAAATAACAGGTTCTCTTCTTGGATCACTGACCTTTCCAGCCATGGTCTGGACTTATATGATAGGAGAAAATTGATTCCTGCAATTCCTCTAACTTCCACATATGTCCTTACACAATAAATAAATAAATTAACTAATTAACTAACTAACTAACTAAATAAATAAATAAATAAGGACATGAACTCTATTCCTAGAACTCATTGCCCAAACACTGAGGTATCACTTATGTTCCTAATCCAGGGAAGACAAAGACAGGAGGATTATATGAGGATGGTGGATAATCTATACAGCAACCTTAGTGAGAAACAGCCCAATAGGTAAATAGCACTGAAGAACATGAAAGATCTTCATTTTCCTTTAAAAGTTGAAAACCACACACGTACAAATGTGCACTCATGTATTTAAATATGAGTACTGGACTTATACGAAAAATACAATATAACCCAGCTATATGATTCCTGGATACATGGCCAAAAATGCATGAAGCATACTACAGAGTAACTTGCACATCAACAATTTTAATAGTGTTATTTACATTAGCTATGGAATCATCTTCCTATCCATGAATAGATGGATGTGTGGAGAAAATGTACACACACACACACAGACACACAGACACACAGACACACAGACACACACACACACACACACACACGTATGTTTTATTTAGCCATAAAAATTAATGAAAAATTTCAAGCTGTGTTAATATATGCTTTTGATTCTAGCACTCATGATATAGAAGCACAGGTGGAAATCTGTTCAAGGTCAGTCTGGGCTACATATCTAAAAATTAACCAAATGAAAAAGATAGACTAAGTAAATAAAAAAAAAACTTCCTCATTTGTAAGGAAATGGAGATGTCTGGGTTTCAGCACACAAGCAAACTTAAAGAGATTCAAGATTTTCTCGCATTTCTGAACTTAAATTTCATCTAGATGTATGAAATCATATTATGTTGAAAGCAGAAGGGTTTCTGAATGATGAAAGATGATTAGCTTAAAATAAAATGAGGGAAGAGAGAAATGGAAGTTTCAGTTAATAATATAGTTAATGATGCAATCTACCTAAAAGAAGTTATTATTAAATCTATATATGGAGATATGTTTTTTCACATAAATAAAATAACCAACAAAACTTAAGTTCTTTTTTCTCAACATGCAAAATAGCAAAGCCCCATTTCTGTTTAAGGTAGAACTGCCCTCATTACTTTTATTTCCCTCCACCTTTCCTTCTTTTACCTATAGGTTACTTGCAACAATTGTACTACTACCTGCTAGTTAGTTCTGAGAAATTCCTAGCTTAATTAAAAGTGAGTTATGCAGCACTAACATATATCCTGAAAGAAAGCTATAGCAAATATTCTGTAATCTATTGTGTGCATTATTCACTCATCCAACAAACATATACCAAGAGCCAACATGTAGTAGATACTGTTTTAAGACACCTTGGTGACTAGAGAATAGGTGTGATTAAGAACTAATTGTGAATTACATCTGTAAACACTCATTAAGAGGATGACAGATGTACTAATATAACACACAGAAAGTAAAAATGGTTAAAATATAATTTTAGCTATAGCTTAGTTTTCTTAATTGTTTCTAAGACAGGGTCTCATTTTATGTCATATGCTGGCTGGCCTCGAGTTTGCCATGTAGCCCTGCATGGGTTTTAAGTCACAGTTCTCCTGTCTGAACTCCTAAGTGTAGACATTATAGTAATGGCTTCTCTGTCCTGCCACATGAACCATATTCTTACATAAAATTAGATTGATCCAATATTAACTTGTTCCCCAAGTAGTTTAATCAATAGACTCTATACTTATAAAAAAATTTCAAGTTTTATTTCTAATTATTTATTTTATATTTATATTTCCACATGACATCTTGTATATTTCAGATATTTATTTAGAAATTTTACTATTTTATTTTTAGAGATGTATGTATACCAACTCAGGATACTTTTTTTTCTCAATATGATGATTTCTCTGTAGAATAAGTCTATAGAATAACAAAACTGAAATTGCATTATCTTTAAGGATGTATTTATTTGGCTGACAAATTAGAAAGAAAAAAATAATTGGTATATTATAAATTTCTATTGAGCATTTTGTTTATGCTGATAAACTATTACTTTATAAAATATTACAAAAAAGTGCCACATGAAAACCCATTTTTAATATTTAAACTCTTTCATTCAGAAATGAAAAATGAAATCAACATGAGTCTACATTTTTATATCTCTTTTTTTCACTTCCCATCCATATTATTACTAAATAATAATACCATGAATTTTGAAATTAAATATCAAAGTAAAATTGATATATGTTTTATTATATTATTTATTTTGTTGACTCATTTTTTTAAAACATATTTAACCTTTTTTTTTGCACTGCAGATTTTATCCCCCTCTCAGTCTACTCTCTGACTGTTCCCCATTACATACTTCTTCCCAACCCCTTGTCTCCAGGAGAATGTCCCCACCTTAGCACCACCCCTTTCCAATCCCTGAGGCCTCCAGTCTCTTAAGGGTTAGGCACATCTTCTTTGCCTGAACCCAGACCCAGCAGTCCTTTGCTATAGACATGTTGGGGACATTATATCAGCTGGTGTATGCTGCCTGGTTGGTGGTTCAGTGTCTGAGAGATCTTAGGAGTCCAGGTTAATTGAGCCTGCTGGTTCTCCTACAGGGTTGCCCTCCTCCTCAGCTGCTTCCAACCTGTTTTCTAATTAAGCCACAGGAGTCAGGCTTCTTTTCATTTGTTGGATGCAAATATATGCATCTGACTCTTTCAACTGTTTGTTGGGTCTTCCAGATGGCAGCCATGATAGGCCCCTTTTTGTGAGCATTCCATATCCTCAGTAATAGTGTCGGGTGAACCTCCCCTTGAGCTGGATCCCACTTTGAGCATGTCTCTGGACCTTCTTTTCCTCAGACTATTCTCCATTTCCATCCCTGTAGTTCTTTCAATCAGGAATAATTATGGGTCAGAGTTTTGACTGTGGAATGACAACCTCCTCCCTTACTTGATGTCCTGTCTTCCTGCTGGAGGTGGGCACTATAAGTTCTCTCTCCCTACTACCAGGCATTTTATATAAGGTCCACCCCTTTGAGTCCTGAGAGTCTCTCACCTCCCATGTCTCTAGTATATACTGGAAGGTAACCCACCTCCTACCTCCCAAGGTTGCCTGTTTTTGTTTATTCTGCTGGTCCCCAGGGATTCAGTCCTTTTACCCTACCCAATACCTGATCATGTTTTCCTCTTCCCCCAATCCTGTCCCCTTTCCCACCCAGGTCTCTCCTTCCCTCCCCTCTTGTGATTGCTTTCTTTTCCCTACCAAGTGAGGTGTCCTCACTTGGGATCTTCAGCTTGTTAACCATTTTGAGTTCTGTGGACTGTATCTTGGATATTCTGTTCTTTTATTTTTTGGCTAATATCCACTTATTAGTGAGGACATACCATGCATGTCCATGTGGATCTAGGTTACCTCACTCAAGGATATTTTCTAGTTCCATCCCATCTGCTTGGAAAACTCAGGATGTCCTTATTCTTAATAACTGAGTAGCGTTCCATTGTGTAAATGAACCACATTTTTTGGTATTCATTTTCTGTCTTGGGACATCTGGGTCCAGATTCTGGCTATCACAAATAAGTCTACTATGAACATAGTGGAACATGTGCCCCTGTGGCCTGGTGGGGCATCTTTTGGGTATATTCCCAAGAGTGGTATAGCTGGTTATTTGTGGGTAGGGTGGCTGGAAATGCAGAAAGTTCCTCCAGGTGGGAAGTTACACGAAGTGGTTGCGGCTATAGGCTACAGCCGCTCATTAAAGGACTTCTGCATGATTCCTCATGGCATTGCATCAATGACATGAGAAAGTCCTTGGTTCCAAAAGGGTTTTATTTTCATGGTGGATGGTAGATGGATCCTGATGCATACCCCCCACACCCCCACCCCCGTGAAACTCTGGGCAGACCTGAGTTAAATAGGGAGGGATAAAGGTGAGAGGGCCTTGGGAAGAATGCTGAATTGGCTCTGCCCTTCATTAGCATGTAAATCTCTCCAGGTTCTGAGGCCTGTAGTCATGCCCTCTACCTGTGTACTTGGGAAGGGGCTGCAATGGCCTATGTTACTCAGCAATGTAGCTCCATGGAGACTAGACTGTGTTTCAGGATCCTGGGTTCTGGGGACGTGGCCAAACATCTGCTGTTTCTCCCTTGGAGTCTCGAGGTTCTAGGCCCATGCCCAGCCAAGAACCAAGATACCTTTACTCAGTCCCATAGTTATTCAGGTAGATCTATTTCCAGGTTTTTGAGGAACCTCCAGATTGATTTCCAGAGTGATTGTACCAGTTTGCAATCCCACCAGCAAGGGAGAAGTGTGCCTTTTTGTCCACATCCTCACCAGCATCTGCAGTTACCTGAGGTTTTCACCTTAGCCAGGATTGCTTTGATTTGAATTTCACTTTGACAGAACAATTTCTCTACAAAAAAGTCAGTGAGTTTTAAAACCTACAGTAAAATGACTTTTTTTTTTTTTTAAAAAAAAGTATCTTGATAGTTATCAAGAACTGGTAAGTGTGTTTGATAAAATTCTCTTCTAGTGCTTCTTGACATGTAGAATTGGGATGTTTGTTCAGAAGAACCATTCTAAAATTTATTTGACCTAAAGTTTCTCAATCTTACTATATCCTGTACCTTGCCTTAATAAGTAACCTGTTTCATTCCAAATAGTATGAATATATATTTTAGCACCTTTCCTAATATGGTAAATATTTATATAAAATTTCCACATATTTAAATCCTGGAAAGTTTGATCATGCTAGAATATAGACAGGCTTGTTTATTGGGCAGAAAATAAGAACTATAGCTATGAGGCTGTGTACACATTGTAAAAAAAGGCTATCAGACACAGAGAGGCTGCTATAAACATGGCTGCAGCTCCTTTCCCCCATATCTCTTTGTATCTTACCCTCTGTGCTCCATTTTGTATAAGGATATCTGAAAACATATGGATCAATTCCAAAATTAGAGCAAAGATCTCAAAATAATTTATCTATTTTTTTATTTCTTATATACATCTAGCGCCTATACAAGCTCCATTCATAAGAATCTAAGTTAAGCCAATTTAAACACCTAATTCTGAGATTGAGTTTGCAGTGCATATATTCTGGTAAGGGCTTATCTCAAAAGATAGCAATCATAAAGCCAGCAGAGGAATTGAGAAAGAAGATTTCATCCCACAGTTTAGAGTAGATTTTATAATGTGTAGAGAATTTTGTGTGGTTTGGGACAGACATTGTTTTGCTGGAGTAGTTACTGCTCCTTCGTGAACTTTCATCCTCCATGACCCAAGTCTGGAGTGTAGATACAAGCCTTTCTTCTGCACACTACGATTTCAGGAGAGTGACATTCCATCTTTAATTTAAGTAAACATCCTTAAGCAGTGAAGGAGTGAGGATTTCTTCACTCTCTTGTGAGGGAAGGTGACATTTGCCACTATGCTGTCTTCCATAGTTGTGGGAATTAATCAGAAGAAGTCTCTAGGAATCCTGTTTACACAAAGAGAGGGACAGACGGAGATGAAATACTAGTCTAGACAATGATAGGTAAAATGTACCTACTTTTACCCATAATTTTTGATTCCTTGTAAAATTTACATTATGCACCCCAATTCCTCTCATTTCCTAGTACTTCCATGTTTGCCCATCACACTTGTGACCTACACCAAAAGAAAAGAAAAAAAAAGAAATAAAAAACCAAAATTTCAACAACAAAAAAGAAGCATCCTGCCTAGCAAGCTATGGTGTGTCAATGTGCCAAACAGTGTACCGTTAGGTTCTGTGGTTATGGCAAATGTCTTCAATCCCAGCAATTGGAAGGCAGAGTTGTGTGTGTTCTGATGGTCTGCAAGATGAGTTTCAGAACACCCAGGACTACACAGAGAAATTCTGTCTTCTAAATGAAAAAAAAAATCACATTTTCTTAAAATGAACTGACTCTAAGAAGATGTTGTCTTAATAATAATGTGATCAGAAAATGTATATTAATAAAATAGTTTACTTTTAAATTTGAGACCATGTATGAGACATTATATTGTTTCATTATAAAAATCTCATTGAAATTACTTCTCTCTCTCTCTCTCTCTCTCTCTCTCTCTCTCTCTCTCTCTCTCT
>NW_021604576.1:4643996-4681367 GCF_004785775.1 Grammomys surdaster | reverse complement strand
TCTCTCTCTCTCTCTCTCTCTCTCTCTCTCTCTCTCTCTCTCTCTCTCTGTGTGTGTGTGTGTGTGTGTGTGTGTGTGTATGTGTGTGAAACGTAGATAAGCTACACTTACTGACATAAACAGGTTTGAGACACCAAATCTTATCAAAATCTAACATTATTTGTAAAGAAAAATGTTCATAATATACTCTCATCTATTAAATGCTTCATGCCCTTTAAACTTTCAAGAATATTTCACATAGGTTAATAGTTCTCTACAATAAACCCCCTCCTTTCTTTGAGAGGCCACAGGCAAACTATTTCTCCATTCTTGTTTCAATTCTTATCTGGAAAGCATGACTCTTAGAAGATCTTTGAGGTTTCTAATTAAACATGAAGTTTAATAAGGAGTAATAGTATCTACAGAATTAACCATGGCCATAGTAAGCATATATATTTGATATATTTGATAAAATTGAATTAATTAACAAAACACATACAGCATATTATTTTATATTGTTAACTAAATAAGGTGTCAACTACCAACATTCTAAAAGAAATGTGTGCTCCAGGCAACAACTGCTTCTCTGCAGTAATTTTGTGAATTGGCATTGTATTTGATTCATAACGCTCTTTCTTATAATTAAAAGGATTTTGGGTGGTCTTTAAATGTGCCATTGAAACTAATCTAATACATTTGTAACTCTGTGTGTGTGTGTATGTGTGTGTGTGTATCTCTATATCAAAATATATCAATAAATTATGCAATGCAACAGAGGTAGGTTTCCACATTATTAGGTCAAATGAATTTTTCACTATGGTTTTACCTTAGGGAAAACAAAACAAAACAAAACAAAACAAAAATTCCTAACCACATATTATCAGTGAAGATGAGAGTGAGCTCCTTTCCAAGTGTTTGTCCACCAACACTGTTTCTTTTGGGGCTTGCTCAAAATTTTCACTGAGTTGAATGAACTTACTTTTCCTCCAAATTAACTAACAACTATGTGTATATTAAACAGTTTTCTATGCATTTGCAAAGCATCATAAAATAGAAAGTGGAGACACAGAAAGTGGCTTCCTTAAGGGGGAAAATAAAGGAGGAATGCTGATCTATGTACTGAGAGCTCTTAGACTTTGAATGCTCCCACATACCCATGTTTTAAAGACTAGGTCCTCAGCTTGGTACCATGTGAACTGACCGAATCTTTGTGAGGTAAGGATTACTAGAATGATTTGAAACCATCCAAGGCATTCCATAAAAAGGATTGTGGAGAAACAAGATCTTTCCTCTTCCTCCTTTTGGATTCTAGGACACAATGCAATGCAATTATGCAACGCAACAGAAGTAGGTTTCCACATTATTAAAGCATTATTTGCTTTATCATATTCTAAATCATAATGCTGTTTCTGGGGCACTAATGCAGTAGTAATAACACATCCATGTCTGGCAATCAAAATCAACTTTTTCTATTATAATTTTAATTGTTTGTGGCTTCACTATAGTGAGGAGAATCAGAGTAACAACATCTAGAATATTTTTGCTTAGACATCATTCTCCTTGCATGATAAAAGCAGGACACAATAGATCTGAATAACACAAACTATAGTATTTTGTTTCTCTCCTCACATTACTGGAGTGTGGAAAGCTAAGATGAGGTAGCATGTGTCACTGTGCATTAACAGTCACTGTTTACTTGTAGAAACCATACTAATTCACGGTCTAGGGTAGAAGAACACTGCATTTTGCATGGTATGAGAGATGGAAGATAGTGAACCACCCCTTCATACTTTTTTATAAAGGTCCAAATTTCTTCCTTCTTATCATAGATGCAGTTAAGTTTTAACATAAAGTTTTAGAGGTATGTTGAGACAATGCCACTGATTACCTGCTCTTGTGGCACAGTTGACACCTCCCATATGACTTCAAATCCATTACTCTGTCTAGGAAAGAACAAGGTATGGTAACATTTTAATAGTGCAAGACTAGAATATAAAAGAAAATATTACTTCAGATCAATTTCATATGACATCTAAAAAAATCACAAACTGATACTGTCTGTTATAAGTCTTCCCTTCGCTTATTGAAGGCCAGTCAAAATTGATATTCTAGAACTCCTTTTTCTGCTGAAGTAATTGATTTAAACATCATCAAGGATGCTGCTATTATAACCATGTTTTCATTTTTCTTTAAAGACATATAATACATCAATCACCTCCTCTATTATACTTCAGAAATCTCCCTTTTAAGGCCATGACAGTACCTAACATTAAGTGAAACACTATTAACTAGAAAGTTGAATTATAATATGATGTTACCTCCAAAAGGTATCTATTTGCACTTCATCGGTAGTATTTAGAGTTCCTTTATTCACTTAGACTTACTTCTATGATTTTTTTTATTTCCTCACATTCTCTGTCATGTATGTCATTATGTCCCTATCCAGTGCTTTCCATCATAATACAGCCTGCTCAGATGGCATGTATAAAAGAAGAACATGGTGTTGTCTGGCTCTGGAATCATTCATTCATTCATCCATCCATTCATTGATTTTTCATTTATTGACATTAAAATTCTCTGTGCAAAAAAATATGGATACAAAGATAAAAGAGAAATTATCTCATCATGTACTCACATTATTCATGATCAAAGAAAGGCCAAGAAAAGAGACTATGAATGGATGCTTCCAGAAACAGTGCAGCAATGATACAGAGAATTAAACAACAGGAATGGGAGCTCCATGGGGTTTCCTTCTTGCTGGGATCAAGGAAGAATACCTGTAAGTATTGCTAGACTATCTGAATTACAAATAACAAATCTGGATTATTTGATCACTAGTAAAGTTTGAGCTGATGCACCATGTTGTATACAGAGACAGAAAGATGATTCAGTGTTTTAGAAATAGGAGTTGAGAAAATGCTAAAATTAGACAAATAATGGCTTCTTGGAGAATACTAAAGGATTAAGGCTCAGCTTTTTCACAACTTTGATTTACTTTCTAATTTTCCATTTTGTAACTATTTTACAGGACAGTTTCTTAGAATTATCTTTACAGATTTTTATTTCTACTTCTAATCAGAATTTATCTTATTTACTTCTTATGACCACAATAAGAGGTGTGGCTTGAAATTATCATTCTCACCACCATCCAGGGGAGAATTCTAGTTGACTTCATCTTACATAAGTCTTGCACAGTAAGTACAGATTCTGTGAGTTTGGGTATGCACTAGTCAGGTTATTATTGGATTAGAGGATTATTGATGTTATTTCTTAATGTTTTATCTAGAAATAGTGTTTTATAGGATCCCTCATGATCTTCCAGCTCTTACTATCTTTAACTTCCTCTTCCTTGTTATTTTCTGAACCGTGGTAGAAGCTGAGGTTTGATAAGGATGTTCCATTAAGGGCTAAATGCTAAGTTCCTTTTCAGTACATTTATAATGCCATGGCTTAAAATTTCATTTCATTAACTCACAATTATACTTTTCTATAGTGCAAAATATCCTATATTAATGAAGTACAGTGATGTGCATAAACTTAGGGGTCTGGTGAATAATGGTTATGATGAAAGAAAAGAAAGAATAAAAGAAAATATAACATCACTTTTTTATACTTTATGATTAGTTATGACTAGTATGTACTAACGCAATTAGTACTCATATTGTGGATTAGTTATAAAATGCTCCCCCAACAGAGTATTTATACCTTGATTTCCAATAAAGCATTCAAAAACAGATATTTCAGGATGTGACAGTGTTATGTACTCCCTGATCTAATGAATTGTATAATCAACTGGAATTGTCCAATTTTATGGCATCATGGAGAGATGATAGGAACTAAAAAATATGGGCAAATTTGGAAGAAACACATCAGGGGAAGCATATCTTTGAGGGTACATCTGTTCTCTGCCCATCTTTTGTTTCTATCATGTCTGGTCTTCCATTAGTTGAATATCTGTCCTTTGCAATGAGAATCTGCCATTATGTTTTTCCATATTGTATGCCGAAAACTAATGGTCTTAAATCATGATGCAAAATAACTTCATCATTAAAAGTGTTTTCTTGTGTATTTTTCACATCAATGAAAATCCAATAAATATGTCAAGTGACAATGACAAAAGTAATCTCTAACTTCCAACTATCATTTTCCTAAGGAATTCCTCAAACAACTATAAGTAATAAGAAATTTCATTCATAAACTTGATAGATACTTTTTGGAAGTTTCCATTTCTTATTGGGATGTGAAGTTGTATGAGTTATTCAATGTCTGGAAACAGAAATTGTAATATTCCTTAAAATATATTCCTGTTTTTTATTATGTTTCAAAACACTATTTTTTATATTTATTTAACCACAAATGAATCTTCTCAGCATTAGTTTAGTACATTAAAGATTGATGACAGCTACAGTTTGTTTTGTGATTTTTGTGTTATGATGCTCAAATAAGTTATATTTTTCTTTAATAAAGTTTAATAATTTCATATTTTATATATGATTAAAAACTCTATTCTAAGTTTTTCTTAGTATCATGTTGGAAATGAAGACATTCCCAATGGTATATAATTCATATTATGAAATCATATGTATCTACAACAAAGGTGAGCCATGGTGGCATATGCCTTTAACCCCAGAACTCAGGAGGCAGAGGCAGGCAGATTTCTCTTAGTTACTGATTGGTATACTCTACACAGTGAGTCCAGGCCAGTTAAAGCTAAAATATATGGCTGTGTCTGAAAACAAAACACCAAAAGCATGCAAACAACCCCCCCAATTTAAAACAAAACAAATTAAAAACACACATCCACAACAAGATAGGCCTTTTAACAACAGTTTTCATGTTCTTTTCTCAAGCTTCTTATAGTAATATACTGTACATTAAAGGTAAAGAACTGTAGAGAACAGAAAAAAGTAGTTTACATGATAAAGAGATATTGACCAGTCCCTACCCATTTAATGCTCTCAAAGTTCAAACTCTCCTGAATCTGAGATTATATATCCTGTGGTCCTATGGTAAAGAACAAGAGGATCTGCTCTTATACTTAAAACTATATCAATGTATGTTCTCATGGTTCTAGTGAGCTAAAGTCACAAAACTTTTAAGAGAGTAGAGCAATGTGGTTTGGGGAGAAACGCTCTTGTCAGTGACATACTGTTCTCCACCTCTTTGCCATTTCTAGGTTTGTTTATCACACTGGATTGTAGAAAAAAATGATTTTTGATCTTATCACACTTTACAAAAATGCTTCTTTTTTAGGTCAACTTTTATTGCTGTGAAAATGTACTCAGAGCAAAAGATCTGTATGGGAAGAAGTGGTTATTTCATCTTATATTTCCATGTCATAGTCTTTCACTAAATAAAGAAATGCAAGATAGAAGCTCAGGCAGGAATTTGATAGGAAAAAACAAAGGAACACTGCTTAATGGCTTTCTCACAAGCTTCTGCCAACCTAGCTTTCTTCTACATCCCTACTAATCGAACGGTATCAACAAGAGTGGGCTGAACACAACCAAAACAATCCCCTATAAATATGTTCACTGACAGACATAATAAAGGCAATTACTCATTTGAGACCCTTTTTTTTTAAAAAAAATACTTTTTCATGTCATTCTGGGCTGTGTCAGTTTGGTAGTTGAAGCTATCTGGGACAGCATCAACATTCATGAAAATCACCTTTGTTCTTCTGCACTTCAGCAGAGTCCTAATTCTGTTGATAATTGCCAAAAACAAGTGTCAGTGAAACCTATGACTGCTAGTTTTGAAGAGAAACTTATGAAGGCTTCATACTCAATCCTTTTAACTTGTACCTTCTGTGCCATTATCAAAATTCTTAAAGCCTATTCAATATTTTTCCATATTGAATACTTGAAGCTTAACAAATGGAATCAATGTGCATTGATCAAATATCAGTTAATAATGTCATTAGCTCAAGGTTATTCAAGTTTCACTTTATTGCCTAACTCAGGTTCATAGCTACCACAAATTCTTATGAATCTACATTTTGCTTTATGTGTAGTTTTCTAAACACTTTTCACATATAAGCATCAATATTGTGGCAGGCCAAGCTCAATCAAGTGTCCTAAGAAAATAAATCTCCACTTACCAATGTTAACATGTTTTCTTCCCTCTTATGACTTCAGACAGTTCAATAATAAAATAAATGTTCAATTGACTTCTTTATGTCCTAGGGTTAAATTGATAATGAAATTGTCAATCAATAAGACAACATTTGATGATCACATTCTAACTGAGAACTTTGCTTCCTGACTGCCTGTCATTATGTCACCAGAGATAAACTTATAAATTCCAAAATGCTTAATAGAATTACTCCAATTCCATAGAATTAGTAACCTAAGTGAAAGACTTCTACAGTGGTATTTTCTAATAAATACTTTTCATGACACAAATACTGATTCACAGCAATCAAGCTGGGTAGAAAATTACTTCCAGGAATTCATGAGGATGTTTGTCCCATAAAAGCAGTTGCTATTTTTCAGAAAGCATGAAATATAGACTTTGTGGGTGTAAAGAAAAGCGATTTATTTATAATTGAATCTAGAAAAATCTGAGTTTATGAATAACATTTATAATTTTAAGAAAAAATGAACCTGAAGTTGAAAGGATATTAAGTTAATCTTCCTAGATTCTCAAGTGTAAAGGAAGAAAGACAACAGTTTCCAAGACACATGAAAAGAATTGTATCTGGCTTGTTTTTTTTTTAATGGTATATTGCACATTTGGTATTTCAATTAAAATTTTTAATTAAAATTCCAACTCTTATAAGTATGCTAAGTAACTATCATATTCATATGACCTCTAAATAGAATAAGTATTTAGTAAGAAGTAATGAACTTGAATATTAACATGGTTATGATCAAAGAATATGGAAATATATTTAAATTGAAATTATGTGGGCATTATGTTAATGTATAATGGTGACTCTGATCTAATTTGGGATGTTTTAATCACTATATTAAAATACCTTTTAATAGTTCACTACTATAAGTCCATGTAAATAGGAGAAATTTTGAACTTCAATTTGAAAATGTTAATATGTTAATTAATGGAATGTTGAAAGTAAAGTGATCTTTGTAATTTATAGTACAACAAGGAGAAAAGAGTCACTGAGCATGAAGTACATCCCTTAAATTTGTTATATAGACATTTCTTTGAATTGACATTTTCCTTCTGGATGGAAAAGTTCAAGCAACATAAGAGGCTGGGAAAGGTCAAAATGTTACAAGAGTCACAAGAACCCTCCCCTAGTTTATATAATCACTGATAGTTACTAAGAAGAAGGGAATCTCTGACCAGCCTAGTTGCCTCTCTCATTCTGGAGCCCTGTCAGGTATACCTCAAAGAATGATCACAGCCATAGTATTTTCCCAGATGCTGTCACAGAACTTAGAAGCTGACTTCAGAACCAGTCACAACAGACTACAGAATATCTTTGCACCTATCTTAGCTACAATTATACTGCTGTGATGAAACATCATGACCATAGAAACTCTTAAAAAAATAAAAAAGAGAGAGAGAGAGAGAGAGAGAGAGAGAGAGAGAGAGAGAGAAGAAAAAAGCATTTACTTCTATCTTGCTTACAGATACTGAGGTATAGTTAAATATCAATCATCAGGGCAGGAGACAGGGAAACATGAAAGGCAGACATGGTACTGAAGAAGGAGCCAGAAATTCTACTTCTGGATATAGATAGTAGTTTGGGCCCTTGAAACCTCAAAGCCCACCTTTAGGGACAAACTTGCATCAACAAAACCACACCTATTCCAAGATGGCCACAACTCCAAATCTCTCTCAATAGTGTGATGAAGCTTTCAAATATAATAGGGGGACCATCCCTTTTCAAACCACCACAACCACTCCCCCCCCTTGGAACTGATCAGGCCAAGCAAAGATTTCAACCTTTATCCAACATTTTTCTTCTTATAAAGTAATAAAAACACATGATTAACCTTTCCTTTGATATTGTACCAGGCAAAGATTTCTTTTTTGGTAGTCCTTCAACTAACCAAGATCAGATGTTACTGTTGCAGAATGACAAATGCAAATGTCTGGGGCATTTTAACACTTGTTTTTATGTTGGAGACACTGACTGGATAAGTTTTAATAATTTAGGGTTGTTGAATTAAGTGTGTCACTGGGAGTAGGTTTTGAGATGAAAAGTTTTCTACCAACTACAGTTCACTCTCAGTGCTAAGTGTTTGTAGCTTGAGATGTGATTTACTGAATTCCTGCTTCTACTGTCTTGCTTCTTTCTTACTTTCATGATAGCCACCATGATCTTATCTCTCCAGAATCAAAGCAAAATTATTCTTTCTATAAATTGCCTTAATCACAGTGTCTTATCATGGGAAGAAAAAAGTAATTAATGTAGACACTTGAAGTAAGTGTGATAGCCTTTATATAGTCTCCACATGTTCAAGAAGTATTATTAATACTTGAGATTCTCACAAATTTGGGAAAACATCTGGAAAGACTATGTGAGAAAGAATTGTAATATTTTAAATAATGAGCATGTATTGTTTGCTGTTTGTCTTTTGGAAAAAAGATCTGGGTGGACAATGTAAAATGTAAATAATACTTTTTAATGAAAGAAATGTATGTAACTCAGTGGGAAAAGACACTCTCAGGGGACCATCAAGTTGGTGAGGGTGAATTCCCATGCCAAGAATAGGCTACTCCCTCATAAAATGTTGGACAGGGGAGACTCCTAAGGCCACATTAGCCATAACAGACAGTGTAATTACTGTTGGTTATGTTGAAGAGACAGAAGCCAAGCCTCTACTACTTGAAAACAACACGTTACGCGTACATTACATGGAGATATCAAGCTAGAACTTGTAAAGGGGGATATTTAGAATACAGCACTTAGTTGGCTTGTTCTCAGGCAGCCGTCATTTTCCCACTGCTCCAGCTCTGGACTGAAGCTTCGGCTATCTAGAAACACCATCCCTGGCACCCACAAGACACCAGCGTGGTGGCTGGTTCTGCCAACCCATTACGCTGCCCCGCAATGCTTGGCTGAGCTCCTGATCATATCTGCCATCCTCGCAGTACCCAGTAGAAAGAAGACTCTTAAAGCTTAATGATTATCTAAATGATTTATAAATTTAGAAATGCACAATTAGCAAGATGCCCACACAATTAGAGTTGTTACCCAATATCGAACCTTTTGATAGAAGTGGCTACTCAGGACAGCTTTTGACCCATCCGTGGTTCTCCATGGCTGCTCTCTCTCTCTCCTTTCTCCTCCTCCTCTACTTCTCTCCTCCTCACTTCACCTACCTTTCATACTGCCCAATCACCAAGCTTCACTGTACATACAATGTAGCAGAGTAGCAGGAAATTATCCTGCTACAAGAACTGATCTGAAAATTTCCTTTCTTACGGATGCTTTTACATTAGAATGTACAACTATGACTATGGACCCCAGATGTTGGATTAAAATATTCCAGATGTGTCCAATTTTAAAAGTCAAAAAATGCTGTATATACAACAAATTTTTTTATATTTATTTATTTATTTATTTATTTATTTGGATGTAAAGGTTAGTGTACAAGAGAGATCTCAAACATATTACTTTAATCCAGGGAAAAAGCTCATGAATTGGAGGCTTGCAGGTCCCAGTTGAAAACTGGCTGCTAATACTTTATTAAATGGGTGTGTTCCTGTGAAACTGTATTCTAAATACTTGTGTTCATGGATTCTACCAGACTTTGTCATTCAAGGAGAGAAACTATTTTTGCAAAGGGCAGTGCTTTACAAATATTCGTAGTAGTCAAATCACTACAGAGTTACTGTTGCTGTAGCACAATGACTCAAATGAAAAAAAAATTAAATGTTTTCATTACTCCATTCATGATTTAGCCAGAATAGTAGGTGAGAGAGAAATAATGTAAGAGTTGGAAGAAAGGGTGGTGTGGTGTCTTCTCTTTTTCCAAGCTGAAGGGTTTGCTCCTAAGAAGACAGGGGTCCATAATTCATCTTACAAGACTTAGGTGGCTAATGCAATTCACTAGACTCAAGAACTTCAAAGATATACATGATTCACAAGATTCTTTTCCAATGTTATATAAGCAGTAAGCAAATTCTGTGGAGAGGAAACTGGCTAGCCAAGTTTCCTGAGAGTTGTGCAGGGAGGTCCAGGAATGCAGTTTTTATGCTGAGTTTAATTTTTGGAGATTTAAGTTTCTCTGAGTTACCCATCATATTAGCTTCTTGAGTTATTGTTGCAAATGAAAACACCTTACCAAAAGCAAGGAAGAAACTGCATATTAAAACCAATTTTTTTTTTTTACCTGATAACCTCATTTTATCCAGCAGTTCATTCATTCATTCACTAAGCTATCAGACATGAATTTATGCCCCTTAAGATCCTGACTAGTTAGGAGTTAGACAAGTTGATAATTAAAATGATACAGCAACTTCCAAGAGAACATGGTCAATCTTCTCCTTCCTTCTTTGGACTGGAAACCACCAACATTCCCTGATAGGCTTAGCCGCTGAAGTCAGTTAATCTTGATATACAACCCTGTATGTATGTTATAGTAGTCAAAAGAAGCTTTCTTGGTGCTATACTAACACATTCTCCATTGAACTTGTTGATTGTTAGTTTTGTTAATTTTCATTACAAAATCAAAACAAAAGGCTTAGGCCACATACTGAGTATATATCTACTAACACATATATTAATCAGTTTTGTGAAATACTCTCATATTCTGAAACAAAAGCAGTCTTTTGAATGGTCCTCTAAATGCACTATGTATTTCACTATGATCATGTCTTTATGTTTAGTGTTTCTATTTTCCATTGATGTAATTCAAAATGTAGTATAGTATTTCTCTTATGTAGACATTCCTTTAAAAAAAGAAACTATATTGTCTTATAGAGAACAAGATTTCCTTCTCGAGGTGCCTTTATAAGCTTATAAAAAGTAAAATCAGTCTTCAAATGCTGTGTGTGTGTCCTGACAAAGCACTGTACCAGAATTCAGACAGAAGACTGCTTAAGTATCACATGACTCATTGCACTCTGAGTCACTTCTGAGTCATAAGTTCACCACTGGAGGAATGGATACATTTTCCTCTCTGACTTCTTTTGAGTAATAAAGATATATGTGCATGAATGTGTTAAAATAGGCAAGGAATTAGGAATTGGAAAACACGGCAGACTTTTAGCCATTTTATGACTTTCAAATATTGTTATTTCAACAATTGCTTGTCACTGCTAAATAAAATTAAATAAGAAGATCATGGCCCTAAATATGGGTTCTAAAGAGGCTCCAAGGGAAAGTGTACATGTATAAGTACAAACTCAAAAATCTTCTTGTTGAAAGCTAATAAAAGACATACTCATTTTAATACATTTAGTAAAACATCTCCTAAGTCAACCATTCTTCCTGAGTTTGGGTCCACACAGAACAGTTTCCAATTAACTGTATTTTTAAGACCAAGATTAATAGAACATAGCTGATTTATATATACTATTTATTATATGCCATTTTCATTCCTCAATGTTAAATTAAGTTTTTGTGTATCTTGGGCAGCATGCTATTAGCATAAACACATCAGCAATGCTTCAGTGGAAGAAAATGTGATGTTACTGGTTGTCTGTTATTTCCCAGTTCATCTTCCTTCTTGTAATGCATATTATTCTTTTCCAGATATGTAGCTTCTTAAATGTCTGGATATCCTTATGCTGGTCTTTGTCAGTAAAATTATTCTGCATGAGGCATTCTTAACCCCACCTAATCCAAGGACTGACACTAATGTCTAGTTCTTTGAAAAAAAAAGGTGTGTGTGTGTGTATCCAGTGCCCATTTTCTGATATCTTCAATTCAACATGAAAGTATCTTCAGTCCTTAAATGCATGAGTTTATTTGTTACTAGTCATTATGTTCCCTGCAAATATGTAATCAAATCATTCTGTGTTTTTTGGATACATCACTGAAATCTTTTTCTCTGTATACTCATCTGCTATGTTTAAGTAAGGACATAAAGATGGCAATATACCAAGTCATTTTTTGTTTCTCCTTGCATTTTATTTGTAAGTCCAAAGCTATATATCTTGGCAAAGCCACTGCCAGTATGGAAGTTGAGTATTTAATTTTCCACAAAACTTTCTAACATTGTAGTCAAACCTGGGAGTTGTTAGAGAAGACAAGGATTAAGGCTGGAAGGGACAAAGTGATACTTGGAACATCACATGATGTGAGGCTATACAAGGAAAAATGAAAAACCAAAAACCAATCAACCAAACAAACAACACCCAGCCAGTTCTTACTAAAAATGGAGTGGTGCATGCTGACAAAGCGGAGTCCAGTTTCAATGAGAGAAAGAAAGGAGATTTTCCAAACTGTTGAGAAAGAACTAAAGAGACTAGGTGATTTAATACTTTATTAAAGGATTCTTTTTTAGGGAGAGTGATAAATATTAGATTAGGAGATTACAAATCATATAATAAGATTAATTAAAAAGTCTCTGTTTATTCTGGAGACCAAATGAAAACAAAAATGTTTCAAAATACATAAATACATTCATTAAAAGATTGAAGTGAGTAGACATTGCTTCCAAGTGGAATATTTTGCTTTTCTACTACTAGATTCTAAACCAATAAAGTTATTTAAAATCCAGACAAATTAAATGATTTAAGTTGCTTATATTCTTGATGGCCACCCATTTGAAGTGACAGGACAAAGGAGTGTCATGGAAAACAATCATGTGTTGACTTATCTTCCAGCCAAGCCAGAGTATTTGTTGTGACTTATCAGAAAACATGGGTTCTGCTATTTATACTGCCTTACTTTCTGTCATTTAAAAGCTCCTGTATTCTCGATGAAAAGTTTTTACTGTGATTTTTTACTTTGACTGATAAGTAAACTCAGCTTTTTAAAATTAGTAACTGCTATCCAGTTGAAAGTATATATAATAACAAGTGGGAATATTTTCATATGTGTTTAAAGTCAGACCCCATATACTCCTGTGACAATGATCCACAGGCTGGAGAGCTAGAAAAATAGAAGTAACACAGTATAAAGGGGCAAACTTTTCATAACAAGAAAGAGAAATAGATGTAAAAATGTTAAGTACTGTTATGCAAATCTATGTTCAAAAGTTGAAGAATCAGGATTTTTAACAGTTATAGATGATAGCATAGCAGTGTCTGGTTCCTTTATGTGGGACAAAATGAGCTTTTATCAGCCTCCTCTTTCTATTCTATCAGGATCCCTGCCTATAGTATGATGTCACTTTTTTTAGTCGAAATATCTTTCTTCACATCACTGAGCTACAGTCAATCTTCTGTAGAAATATCATCATATGCCCACCTGGAGTGTTCTTTGCTAATGGCTTAGGCCTCTCTAAATGTATTCAACAGCCACAATGTGCCGTTATTTGTTTAGTATTTTATATAAATTTTAATTTTGTGTTTCAGAAATATGTTTGGTTAAGCTAATCATGATGAACACCCACCCACTTATCTACACACCCTCACCACCCACACACCACAGGTGCTGATGACTTTCTGAGTCCTGTGACTATAAACAGGAATAACAGGGAATGTACTGTAAGAATAAGCACAGGGAGGAGATATTGAAGGATAATGAAAACTTTGCTAAAGATGCATGAAGTTGGAGAAGTGTGGCACATTCAGATATCCATTGTACAACGGTTTATTTTAAAAGTTAAAATGCTTTTTATGAACAACAAACTAGTCTTTTTTACCATGTATTTTGTGTATAGGTAAAAGTCTGTTCAACTGTCCTGGATTTATTTTTCTCTAAATTAGATATAATTTTCTGACTATTCTTACACTATCCTGATACTGGAACTACAACCTGTTATGTTATCTATGAATATAAATCAAGATTCTTGTTCTTATCTGTATAGATAAATTGCTGGTTAATTACTACATTTGAATAAAAAAATTTTTATTTAATACTCCTCTTGCTACTTGTAATAATTTTATAGGAAATGACCCTGACAAACAATGGGGATGAGTTAATTTTAGCCTTTTTGTAAATGCTGCAATTTCAAACTCTTTATCTCCAGGAGTCCTCATTTGTAGTCTGTCATAATCCAGAAGGCTCCCCATACCCTTGATCATGAGGAGAAAGGTTAAGCATCACTTCTAAAACAGAGCCTTCAAAAACTTGATAAAAGACAAATAAAGTCAGGGATCATTAATCATTATCACACAAGAAAAACTGAAAAATAGTATCAGAAATTCAGCATTTTTCTGTTTTTTTCTCTTTACTTTTACAATTTGAATAGGTTAAAACACCAGGGTAAACATTTTCTGAGTTAAAAAGGCTTCCATAATTAAAATTTGTATTTAAGTTTAGCAAAAAGTTTTATTTAAAGTACAATCTTAAGTACAAATGACTTTAAAAGTAATGTGTTATTAATAAGTAGTAGTAAGTTATAATTTTGGCAAATTAGATAGCCAATGTCTTAAATATGGATTTTTCTTGCATTCTACCATATGTTTTTATATTGCCTTTCATGTTCACCTGCAAATAGACAATGTTTACTTGTCTGGTAAGGATTAGAGAAAAAGAGTAAAGGTTCATTGTCATGAATGTCAGTGAAGCAGGTGATAGGCTGTGAGGCATTCATAATTAGGACAAGATGAGAATATTTTTGGAATAAAAGAAGAAGATGTTGCTGTTAGTGGTGGTGGTGGTAGTGGTGGTGGAGGTGTGTGTATGTGTGCGTGTGTGCATGTGTGTGTGTATGTGTGTGTGTGCATGTGTGCATGTGTGTGTGTATACATCTATGTATATGTGGTATATGTGTGCATATACATTTATGCATATATGTGTGTTTTACAGAAAAAGGAAGATTGATAGTAAAATATGAAGATTGTTTTATTTATTCTTCTCTTATATACTACATCCTAATAGCAATTTCCCATCCTTCCCTTCCTACCAGACCCCCAGCCTACCTTCTCTCTCTTCAAGTTTCTCTCTTCTGTTTCTCTCCAGAAAAGAGCAGGTCTCCAGTGATATCAATTGAACAGGGCATGATAAGTTTCAATAAGTCTAGGAACAACTCTCATATCAAGACTGGATAAGGCATCCTCGTAAGCAAAAAGGAGAAAATTCAGGCAAAAGAGTCAGAGATATTTTCCAGTTCCCTCTGGTTGGAACCCTATACTAACACCAAGATAGACAACCATAACATATACATAGAGTACCTAGCTTAGACCCACAGAGACTCCTTGATTGTTGTTTCAGTTTGCTGTGAGCTCCTGTGAGCCTTGGTAAGTTGATTCTGTGAGCCATGTTCTCCTGTGTCCTCCAGCCCTCTGCCTTTTATAATTCATCTTTCCTTCTTTTATGTGATTCCCCCAGCTCCACTTAATGTTTAGGTATGAGTCTTTACATATGCTACCATCAGTAGCTGGATGAAACCTTTCCGATTGTTATTGGGCTAGGCATAGATCTATGAGCATAGCAAATCACATTAGGAATCATTTTATTCTTGACCATTGACATAATAGGATTGTTCGGCACCATGATTATCCCAGCACATCTTACACTCAGGACAAATTTTAGGTCAAACTTTTGTGGTTGGGTTTATGTCTCAATCCTACCACTGGAATTATTGCCTGGTTACAGAACATGCCCTGTTATCAGAAGTTGTTGCTCAGGTTACCCTTGTAGAATCAGAAGGGAAAAATTGTAAGAACATTAAACAAATCCCCTAGGCTATACATAGTTGATTTGGAGAAATGTATAAATCTGGGAATTTATGAATGAGAGGTTGTTAGCGTCATGGGTGTGGGTGTGGGTGTGGTTGTTTATTCATGCAAAATAATCAAAAGTTTTATAACCACTTTGGAAATCCATTTGGCAGGTTCTCAGAAAATTTGAGATAGCTGTACATCGATACAAAGCTATAACACTTCTGGGTATATACACAAATCATTCTCCACCATACCACAAGGACTTTTGCTCAGCTTTGTTCATACAAGCTTTATTCATGGAAGACAGAAACTGGAAATAACCTAGATGTCCTTCAAATAAAGAATGGATGAAACAAATGAATTACATTTACACAATGGAATACTATCCAGTTATTAAAAACAAGGACATCATAAAATTTGTAGGCATATGGTAGAACTAGAAAATATCATTCCAAGTGAGGTAACCCAAACCCATAAAGACACACATGGTATGTACTTACTCATACATGGAAATGAGTCATAATTTGTAGGATAACCAAGATACAATTCATAGACTCAAAGAAGCTAAGTAACAAGGAGGGCCCAAGAGAGGATGCTTGCATCTCACTCAGAAGAGTAAATTAAATAGGCATTAAAAGTAGATAGAGAGAAGGCACTGAGTGGGAGAGAGGATGTGAAAAGGAATGGGTAAGGAGATCAGGTATGGCAGAAAGTACAAGAGGTTGGAAGAGAGAATGAAAATTTTGAGGGAGCATGTCTGGGAAGATCCAGAGATCTTAGACAGAGGATGCTCCTGAGAGTCTGAGTGACCCTGGATGAGATTCCTAGCAACAAAAGATATGGAGACTGAAGTGGCCACCTCCTATAGCTAGGCAGTACTTCTAGTGGAGGGAGAGAAACATCAGCCCATTAATAAAACTTTGATCCAAATTTTATCCTGTTTACAAGATGTTCCAGGATAAATGTTGAACATAGATTAAGGGAATGTCCATCCAATGACTGGCCCAACTTGAATCTCAGTTCAATATTAAAAAAATATATATATTATTCTGGCACAGTGAAGTGATTCCACTCCATGGAAGAGAGCCAACCTTTGACTCTACTGAGGACATTCTGCTATACTTGCGGACAAGAAACTATCATAGCTGTCACATAGAGGCTTGACTAGCCTTTGATGTATACAGATACAGAGATGCACAACCAAAAATTATGAGGAGTTCATGGATCCCTTACTACGTTTGATGATGATGTGTTATAAGCAATGAAATAAACTCCTTCCTTTCCAAGTTGCTTTTTACTGTATCACAGCAATGGTAACCCTAACTAAGACAAGCTTGTGCCAGGTACTGAGTCAGGTATTGGTGTGCCACACCTGACAGTTTTAGGGAGGATTGTGAAAGCACTTTAGAACTTTGGACTAGAAGAGCCACTGAGTGTTGAGAGCCCAGAGCGTTTCTTTGACATAGTTTGGGGAAATAAGAATGTTGAAAGCAGTGCAGATGACTGTGGCATGGCTTGAGAAATTCCAGAGAGAAGTACTCTACTGGACCATTTGTATTAACAATCCTGAGTTTAGTCAGTTGGAGCTGAAGAATAGGCTGTAATTAATAGGCAATCAGAGACACTAAGGTAAAATCTTTGTCTCACTGTAACAATTGCTGTTGACTAGCTAGAGCTATAGCCAGTATTTGGGATGTGTTTTTCTAGCTAGGCTGCCTTGTCAAGCTTCAGTGGGAGAGGAATCACCTAGCCTAGAGCCAGGGTAAGTTATACCCAGATATATATATTCAGAGGAGAAGGGCAGGGGGAATGGGGGAAGGGTGGGAAGGAGTGACCTGGACAGATCAGTAAAAGGGATGTAAAGTGAATAATTAAAAAAATTAAATTGGAGTACCACATTGTGTAAAATGAATTATTATTGCACATTGCTATTTTTATAAGCAAAAGATCCTTTTAGCAGACAAAAAGGGTTTAGTACACAGTGTAAAGTTACTTTTGTATTATTCAAATGTTGATTTGTCTGTCCTCATATCTTATTTCAATCTGGACATCTGTTGCCACAAGTTTGTGTAAAGAATTCTTACCATTTATTCTTTGCCTTGTCAATAAATAAGGATCACCCAGTGGTTGGGCAGAAGAGAGAATATGGCAGAAGCTTCTGTCAACTAGAGGAAGGAGAGACAAAGAAGGGATCTGCTCTGAGGATTCACATTGCCAGGTGAAGGAGAGAGTCCAGGATAACACCATGGGAAGAACCATCTAAATTAAGAGAGCTAGAATGATATTGAACTGCAAGTATTAATTGGGATCATGGCTGGGATATAACCAGATTAAAATAGGGGTTAATATAAACAATTACTGCCCTGATACTGAGGTGCAGCTTGAATTAAATCTTGTTTTCTTTATGTGGTTATTGAGGACTAGCAAAGGTAAGGAAAGACAATTACTTGATTAATATATGGAAGAAATCTGTATTAAAATAATTAATTTTACACTGGCTGGTGTACTGGCTGATTTTGTATGTCAAATTGACAGAAGCCAGAGTCATTAGAGGAAAGGAGCTTCAGTTGATGAAATTCTTCTGAGATCTAGCCATAAAGCTTTCTCTCAATCAGTGATCAATGGTGGAGGATCTAGCCCATTGTAGATAGTGGGGCTGAATTTTTAATGTATTTGAATTTGTAAGGACCGTGGTAATTTTCAAGTTACTCATGTTTTAAATGTGAGCTATTGGGGATTAATAAGAAAGAACATGTTGGGTCTTAATGGTAATATGTTTTTTTGTCTAGTTGACAAGGGTTTAGTTGTGGAAGAGAGTTTTATATCAACTTGACACAAACAAAGGTTGTCTAAGAGGCAGCAATCTCAATTAAGTAAATATGGACCATAAGAATGGTCTGTAGTCAAACCTGAAGAGCATTTTTAAAAACAGTGTTTGATGCCAGAGAACCCAGCCAAATGTGGGTGGTACCATCACTAGGATGGTCATCTTTGGTTCTACAAGGCAGTAATCTCAAGAAGCCATGAGAAACAAGCCAATACACAGCAGGCCTCCATGTCTTCTGCATCAAATTCTGCCTCTAGTTTTAAGGCCTGTGTGAGTTTTTGCAGTTATTGCTTTTGATGATGAATTCTTATATGGAACTGTGAGTGAAATAAACCCTTTCCTCCCCAACTGGTTTTGGGTTGTGGTATTTTATCTCAACAATAATAACCCTAAGACAGTTATTAATGATAGACTCAAAATAACTTCCCAAAAAGGATTATATTTCCAAATGCAATACATTTCTATATTTATTTTTATATTTCATGATAATATCAGTAATTTGCATAAAATGTTTTAAATTATAATTCCCTTAAAAACATTGCTTATACATTGGTGTACACTTCTTAAGAAAGCATGAGAAAAAGAATACCTCACTTAGATACATAGCAAACTTTCAGCTTGAACTGGATGACCAATAAGAACCATATAATGTAATACAAAATAATTGGATACAGGTGGAATTCCAAGCACACATACATTTCATCAAAGGTATTGGAGTATATGACCATTTCTCCCCTTTGCCACTCAACTCTCTCCCTCTCTCTCTCTCTCTCTCTCTCTCTCTCTCAATCTCTCTCTCTGTCTCTGTCTCTGTCTCTCTCTCTCTCTCTCTCTCTCTCTCTCTCTCTCGCTCGCTCTCTCTGTGTGTGTGTCTGTCTGTGTGTGTGTGTGTGTGTGTGTGTGTGTGTGTATTAGTCTTTCTCTGTCTTCCCAAAAGTTGATAGAGTTCACACATGTTCATTTAGGCTGCAATCAATATTTATCATTGCTATTCCTTTTATTTTGTTTCTAAATCATTCAAGTACTCACTATAATGAGGATTTAAGTACTAGCCTAAAGCAATACAGATTTATCATAAATAAGAAATTAGCTCCTGTGAAAAGAGCAGCACATTATCATGCATGAGGTGACTGATCAGTCTGTCTTAACATGGATAAAATGTTACTCACTGCTATTATCACACATTTTGTGTTATTTTGAATTTTCAATCTCTCAACTCAGTATCACATGTAGTAACCAAACCACTACTGCTTCAATAGAATGAATTTCTAGGCTACCGAAAGGTCAAATATAACCGAGTTCTAGATGAGCCAGGCAGAAAGTAAATGGTTGCCTGGGTTTTACAGTTCTTCTTTCCTGACTGTTTTACATTTTGTGTTAGTTATTTTTACTTGTTTTTTTTTCTACTCTTACAAATCCTATTTCTTCTCAGTCAGGCAACCAAATCATGAATTCAGTGTATAAACTACCCATTGGCTGAAAAAGAACACTCAGAACCCAGTCATAATCCTAAAGCTCCCACTTAATATCCAAACTTGCAGTTCCTGAGCCACATGGGGCATTTCAGGTGCAAATCTTAACACATTTGTACTATTTGGAAGAATCAACTTTAAAATGTAGAACAGTTTATTTTCGCTAAGGTTTTCAAGGTTTCAGCCCAATGTCAGAAGTATCCATTAATTCATATAATAATAGTATATGAAAGACTGTTATGACTACAGTAGCTTGTGGCATCAAAACTATCAATTCCTGGACCCTATTGGAAATTTCATGTTCAAATTCTAAACAATTTGTACTATCAGTAAGGAGTTTAATGTGATGACATCATTTCTTCATGTGCTCCTCCCATGCCCACACATGTGAAGAGTGCAGAAGGCATCCACTGTGTCTAGGGTAGTGTATCTCAAAGACACTGGATAGACCTGCACTTGGGAGAAGAGACAGCCACTGTGAATATCAGCCTCATTCATAGTAGTGGTGGCAGTGTATATCTCAGATACTAGATGTATAGTATGTCTTTGAGACAAAGTGGGTTTAGATTATACTGGAAGAAATTCACGGGAGTTGATAAAATGAACCCATGTGAATGTATACCATGAACATTCAGAGGCAAATGGAGTACTGGGAAAGATGACAGCTCAACTTAAGACACAAAACAAATACTCAAGAGATAAATTCCATTTGGGAACATATAGGCATGTGTGATGCCACATGACTGAACCCAAGCTAGCCAGAGAGTTTTTCTTCTCTTCACTCTCTCCTATGTCTGGTTCAAGGTTTTTTGTTGATTCAAGGTAAGAGAACTGAAGAGAAAGACCGGCCTTTTTTCCCCCAAACTGTAACATGTAGAACTAAAGTAGATGGAACTTTCCATAGAGGAGGTATGTTTTTTCACAAATAGAAAATAAAGATCTGCTAGTGAATTAGTGTTATTAGATTTTACAGAGTCAGTAAAACAATTGTGTTGCAATAAATGTTTTGGGACAGATATCTGTAGAGTATCTGACAGTTTCCTTAGAAGCAAGATAAACAAGGGCTCAGTTCCTCAGTTCTGTGAACATATATACACTTGACAATGTTATGAAAAATCTTCATGGACTAAATGTTTTAAAAGTTCAAATTTTTCAATTCAAATGTCATGGTTATGTGTTTTGTTTTGTTTCTTTTCCCAGATTTCAAACACAGCTGTATTTTCCCTAAGATAGTGGTTATGACAGGGGTAAGTTGGGTGTACCTAATGGAGCATGTCTTAGCTCACTAGGAGTTCTATACCAAGAGTTACATAAACTTGGTATCTATATGTAGCCAAGGTCTCTCTATGTAGATATGACTCATCTAGAGTTTGCTATATAAACCTGTTTGGCTTGGTTCTCAGAGATAAGTGACTATGGTAGTTTCCCAAGTGGTGGAAACAAAGGTGCTTGCCCCATTCCATGTGAAAGCAAAGATGCTATTAAAGAATAAAGAGATGAAGGAAACAATGCATATGACCAGTAACATTATTGAATAGAAAAACTGAATATTACCTGTATGTCCTGTATGTCTTCTTCTATAATAAATATTTGTTTGGTCAAAGTCCTTAAAAACTCCTAATTATATTTTTGGTTGTGAGCCTAGCCTTTGACAGCTGAGCCATCTCTCAAATGCAGGGAAGAGCCGAGACCAAAAAAAAAAAAAAAAAAAAAAGAGGCCATCCAGAGACATCCCCACATAGAGATTCATCCCATCTGCAGACAACAACCACAAACAGTTTTGCAGATGCCAAGAAGTGCTTGCTGTCAGGAGCCTGGTTTACCTGTCTTCTGAGAGGCTCTGCCAGAGCCTGACCAATACAGATGTGAATGCTCTCAGCCTATCATTGGCCGGAGCAGAAGGACCACAATAGAGGAGTTAGGGGAAAAACTGAAGAAGTTGAAGGGGTTTACATCCCCATAGGAGGAACAACAATATCAACCAACCAGACACCGCAGAGCTCCCAGGGACTAAACCACCAACCTAAGAGTATACATGGAGGGACCCATGGCTCCAGCTGCTTATGTAGCAGAGGATTGGCTTATCTGGAATCAATGGGAGGGGAAGCCCTTGTCCTGTGGAGAATCAATGACCAAGTATAGAGAAATACTAGGGCAGTGAGGTGGGAATGGGTGGATGGGTGGAGGGTCAGCCTCATAAAAACAGGGGTGGTGGGGGGAGAAAATGGAATACGGAGTTTGCAGACAGGAAACTGGCAAGAGCAATAACATTTGAAATGCAAATAAGTAACATAGCCAATAAAAAAGAAACTAAGCTCCTAATTATAATTCTATTATCTGAAATGCTTCTGTTTGACAGTTAAAGATTATTTTCCAACTTTTGGTCAACATTGTTTCAAATATTTGTTTAAAACTCTAATTTATAAAATGATCTTGTATAGACTCTATATAATAGACTTTAATTCAAAGCAACGAGATTATTCTTATTGTATTAGTTTTAGAATGATAAAGAACATGCATGGGTGGTAGTTGTAGTCCTGTAGTCAACTATTAAAAGCAGAATTAAGAAATTACTTTCAACTGAAATGATAATTTTTGTCTTCAACCCCTTAAAAAAATTGCATGTACTTATTCACATTACATCCCAATATTAATCCCCCTTTCCTCCCAGCACCTAAGAAGGCAGACCTTCCCCCCATTACTCCCTCCCCTTCTCCTCTGAAAAGTGGAACCTCGCTGTGTATCACATGACCCCCCTCACTCCCACCCTTCAGATGTCAAGTCACTACAGGACTAGGTACCTCATCTTCCACTGAAACCAGACAAGGAGGCCTAGTTATGGGAATGAGATCCACAGGCTGGCAATGTATTAAAACTCAGCCTAAGCTCCCACATGAAAACCAAGCTGTAAACCTGCTACACATATGTAGGGGTTGGGGGAGCTGGTAGTTCCAACCCATGCTAGCTTTTTCATTAGTGGCTTTGGGAGCCCTCAAAGGTCCAGGTCAGTTCACTCTGTTGGTCTTCTTGTGAACTCTCTGTTCTTTTCAGGACCCCCAATCCTTCTCTCAATACTTCTATCCAACTCCCTGAGCTCTTTTTAATGTTTGGCTCTAATCTATGCATCAATTTTAATTAGCTACTGGGTGGAGTCTCTCAGAGGACAGTTATGCTAGGCTTCTGTCTGCAAACATAACAGAGCATCAATAATAGTGACAAGAATTCGTTCTTGCTCATGGGATGGGTCTCAATTTGGCCATTCGTGGGTTTCCCATTCCCTTAGTCTCTACTCTGTCTTTGTTCTTGCACATCTTATAGTCAGAACACATTTTGTGTTGAAGATTTTGTGGGTAGGTTGTTGTCCTTATCTCTCAACTGGGAGTTATGCCTGGCTATAGAAAGTGGCCCATTCAGTATCCATATTACACACTGCTAGGTGTCTTAGCTAACCCTCCCAGACACCCTGGGGCCTCCCCCACCCCAGTTCTAGGTCTCAGCCATGTCCTAGAATTTGCTAAACCCACTACCCACTGCAGATTTCTGTTCTTTCTCCTCACTCTCCCTAGACCTGATTTGGCCACCTGCTCCCCTACCCATCCCCTCTTCCAGTCAGTTCCCTCTTTCCATCCATATCTGATACATATTTATTTCCACTTATGGGAAAGATTCAACAATCTTCCCTTGGGCCCTCCTTGTTATTTGTCTTCTCTGTGTCTATGGATTATAACACAGTTATTCTGTCCTTTATAAGTGAGTATATGCCATGCATGTTCTTTTGGGTCTTAGTTACTTCACTCAAGATGATATCTTCTAGTTCCATCCATTTGTCTGCAAAATTCATGACGTCCTTGTTTTTAATAGCTGACTATATTCCATTGTGTAAATGAACCACATTTTCCTCATGCATTTCTAAGTGTGTGTATGTGGGGGGGTGGGCATCTAGGTTGTTTCCAGTTTCTGGATATTACAAATAAAACTGCTAGGAACATAGTAGAGCAAGTATCTTTGTGGGATGGTGGAGCATCTTTTGGTTATATTGCCTGGAATGGTATAGCTGGGTCTTGAGGTAGAATTTTCTAATTTTCTAAGAAACCACCAAATTGATTTTTACCACGTGTGTACAAGTTTGCACTCCTACCAGCATTGGAGGAGAGTTTGCCTTTCTTCATATCCTTACCAGCCTATGCTGTTCATTTAGTTTTGATCTTAGTCATTCTGATGGGTGTAAAGTAGAACCTCAGAATCATTTTGATTTGCATTATCCTGATGACTAAGGACGTTTAACATTTCTTTAAATGTTTCTCACCCATTAGAGATTTCTCTATTGAGAATTCAATGTTTATTTCTGTACCCCATTTTTAATTGTGTTATTTTGGTTGTTGGTGTCTAACTTTGAGTTTATTATGTATTTTAGATATCAGCCTCCTGTCAGATGGAGGGTTGGTAAAGATCTTTTCCTAATCTGTAGGCTGCCCTTTAGGACATATCTCTTTTAACAACATATGTATATGCATATGTATGTACACATAATATATGCATATGTATGTATACATAATATATGCATATGTACCCAAATGTTCATGTGGCTAAAATTTAATATGCACCAAAGAAAGAAAAGCAAGCTAAATAACAAAGATATGTGGAAGGACTGAAGGCAGGCAGAGACTAGTTATGAAAGAGGACATGAAGCTAGTTATTTCACCTGTTCAAATTCTATCATGGATGTTTTTCAATTTTGATGTTGAGTAAGTGAACATAATACATTTTATTGTAAATGTAAAATCAAATATGAAGTTCTACAACTTCAGACAGGCTATTCTAAGCATATAGAATTTATTGTCTAGATTTTGGACATGGTTAATGTCAGTGATAGATTTTGTATTGGCATGAATTACTCTAAATTTTATTAAAAGTAAATTAAGAATAAAATCATATATCTTGGAGCATATAGGAATTTTATTGTTATACTTTAACTTTGACTTCTTAATATTTTAATCATACAGTTCTTTGATGCAGGAAATATTAGACATTTTATATATCTCTTCTCCTCATACTGTTATGAAAAATTCTTGTCATCCTATTATTTTACTTCAGAAATTAAGTATTCAGAAAATTAAGAATGAGGAAATTGGAGCTAGAGAGATGGTTCAGCAGTTAAAACAACGTACTCTTAAAGACTTGTCCTGGAAGGTGATTTCATACATGAAGTCAAGACACTCATAATATATTAAAATGAGAAAATAAAAATGTGTATTTCATGTAAGACTTCCATATTTACTAGTCAATTTGTGATTTTATTATTTTATTTTATATGTCAAGGTTCCAATGATAATACTTATTTGGTTATAATAAACATCTGTGAGAACAGGCTCTAAACATTGCAACTTCTTTTGTGTGTGTGTGAGTGTGTGCGTGTGTGTGTGTGTGTGTTTGCATGTGTGTTTGAATCTATTCCTTTTTGGAATAATTTTGAGTTGGCATTATTGATCTGTTCTTCCTTTCTAGCCTTCCACTCTATGCCAAGGCTAAGCAACATACTAAATTTTATTGTAACAGTGAAAATGCCTAATCCAGTCTTTTAGCTGACATTTACTTTTAATGTTTATTTTTATAGTGTAATAATCTATGACATATATCACACTATAATCACTTTTTAAAAAATCATTCGTGGAATTCCTTCAGGGAAGAATTATGCCCTCTTTAATTTTGCATCAAAGGCTCACAAAGCATCTGGGGCAGAGAAGATGTTCTCTAGAACATGGGAAAGCTTATTGTAATTATATCATAGCTTATAGTTATATCTACAGTGAAGTAGAATTATCAGAATATATAAGCTTACAGCATACAATTTTATTTCCCACTTACCATTAAAATAGTCTTGTCAAACTATTTTGTCTATTTATTCTGGTGGTGTAATTTTCCCCCTTCTAAAGTAAAATGAAACAATAATTGTTTATCACCTGCTTTGAATTATGAGGTAATTGATTGTGTACACATTGCTTGAGTGAAGTTTGGAAAGGACCTTTTTGTCTTAATTTTGGTGCTTCTTACAACACAGTAATATGCAATAACTCTAATAAGTAGACAAAAGAAAGGACACCATACAATTAATGGTTAAGTACAACAGCTACCAAAACAAAAGGACATCTGAATAGCTATGATTGTTATTGTAGTGTTTTATTTTTATGTGGTTTTAACCTGACTTTTCACATAGCTCCTGTAAGTCAATAAGCTCTTTGGGAAGCAATGGCTCTGAGAGAAAATGTAGCGTGCAGCAAATTTACTTTCCATTCCTTTTTATTGTCCGAGTCACACTAGAATGACCCCATTTGTCCACTCTAATCCGCTCACCTCTTCCAGCAGGCTTTTGATTCTGTAGAGCTAAATCTCATGGAAATGCAATAAGCCTGTAGCTATTATCTGAAAAGTACAATGAAGCTGAGTAACATTTTTCCACTCTTCAAACACTGCCTCCTTTGGAAAATACAAACTGATCTTAATTTGCCCCTTTGGCACCCTTTCCCAATACACAAAAGCAATCCTGTTATGTTCTCTAGCTTCACTTCTATTTAGTTGTTTATATAATTTCAAAATAATAAAGAATAAATAATAGTAATAATAATAATAATAATAATAATAATAATAATAATAAGTTGAGCTTTAACCAACTGCAGCGAATGTTCAACCTGAATTTTGAAAATAAGAAAAAATGTATAAGGCTGTGCCTTACTTCATTCTTTTCATAATAGACTTTGATGAGTTCATCCAATTGTTAAACAAAATATGAAGGTGAAAAATCACATGACCCACAAACAAGGAGTGGAGGATGTTTATTTCTTCTGATGAAAAGTATTCTATACTAGATGGAGTTTGACATTTACATACTGGTTGGGAAATAAGAATATGAATTAAAATATGTCTACTATATCTAAAGTTTGTGATTTCTAGATTCATCAAATACCAACTTACTGAAATGCACATTTCTTATCCTCTTTATAAACTGCATTTATTCCAGTTAACTCATAATGTTCCACATATTAATATACTGAAATATCATTTCTCTCTGCTTAGAATATTGCCTTTGACTTATAATTATTTCAAATACTCAAATATCACTCCCAAGCATATTCAAGAATATTTTATGTTAAAATGCATTTCTTGTAACTTTATGATGCTCCTCATAAGTTGAATGCAGCACTTCTATTTTTCTTGCATTTTTATCTACTCAAAAATTTAGTAGAGGACTTTGGAATAGGTGATACTGTGTTAGGATGAGTAGAAACAATTTGTCTTTGTCAGTCAAGTCTCACACATTTTGATGTGGAAAAAGTTATTGTGTCTATTAAAATAACAACTATGTTATTGAATTAATATGTAAAACATTATTAGCCAAAGGGAAAAACTGAGTGTAAAACTAAATGGAAGTTATTCCACATAGAATCATAACATTCAAATGAATAATTGCATTTTATGATTGCTATTTATGATTGAATTGCTAGACAAAAGTAGGATGCAGAAATACTGAAGGGCTTTAACTTTAACCTAGACAAACATAATGAAAATTTAAAAGAAGGATAAAGTTTGCATATTGTCAATACTACAGGTGTGTATAAAGCAAATATATAATTTTCATGTATATTATTATGAATTCCATATGTCAATTATTCAATCACTTATCCAACAGAGTTCATTTTCGTGTTTGGTATGGCTAACAATAGGGTAAGTTCCAATAATAGAACACTTAGTAAGACTCGTTTCCCTGAAAAGTAGTTCATAGCTTAGTAAAATATAACTATATTCTAGGATGTTTTCATTTTAAATATCCTTAGTAAAACCTGCTTTATAAACAGTGAACACATTTTACACACACACACACTCACATTTAATAGGGTATAATGCTCTTATTAAAGCTTATAGGTTGCTAAATAAAAACGTCAGTGCCAGATGAAGGATACTTCCCCTTGAGTTTTTGGTTAGGGGTTTCATTGAGACTTCATAAAGCAATATGTTTCTTGTTTTCCCACCAGATGGAAAGAGTCTGTTCCTGGTAATACAAAACGTGTTGAACATATGATATGGAGAAACCAAATTTGTATTGACCAAACAGTTTCCTCCTCGCTGGTCAGCTCTCCCAGTACCATAAGGCATTATACAGGCTTCTAGGGAAAAACCAAACTAAAAACAAATGAACAAAGAAAAAAGTCATCAACCATCTTAGAAAGATATGGTCACATATGATAATGACCAGCATAAGATATGACCACATATACAGTAGTGACATGAGTGTTATAAGGATAAACAATTACATTCTTACTGGATTTATAGCCACCTAGCTATATAGGAGGAAGCACATGCACAGTCCTGTAAATTTATCCAAAGGTCTCTACTATTCACACATGTTCAAGAAATGAATCTACTACTATTATTTTGTTAAAAATTGATATTGTACCTACATATTCTCTAAATTCACATTTCTTAATCCATAGATTAATCCAAGATGATTCTTTGTTCAATGTACCATAGTTAACAGAGCAAATCAAAACTGGTGAATAGAGTCAGTGTCTGTGTCATCCTTAGTCACAAATGGAGCACATATATCACATTTTGTCTCAAGGCTCATGGACCATCACAGAAGAAGAGAAAGAACATAAGAACCAGACCTCTGGGAGGACTGGTCTAAAACCTTGTCTTATGGATATCACCAAAACAAGACACTCATCAATTTATAGTAGATATGATTGCCCATAGTGTGTCAACACACTTGCAGGAGATGGGCAAGCTCATGCCCTGGTAATTCTGGATGACAAACTACTGACAGCTAATGGCTTCTGGAGAAGGAAGAGTCGATTTAAATGCATGTTCCCTGGTAGGTCTATTACACTCCAGTGAATATCCACCATGCAGGAGTGTACGGATAGCAGAAGATGCAATAGTTGTGTGATTGCTTTTTTTTTTTTTTAAATAGGATCTAAAGTTGGGAGGTATAAAATAGATATGGCAGTATTCAAGGTTGACAATAAAAATGTATTCATATATGTATGGATACCTGAAAGTATAATAAATATATTTAAACAGCTATAAAGATTAATATTAAAAAGGATTAATATTAAATATAATTTAAAGTTAAATATTGTTTATTATTGTCTAGGGCAATTGAACTAATACAGATTATTATCTGCTACACTTCTATCTTTTTCACGTAAAGGTTCATTTGGAAATAAATGAGATCTGTCAAAAGCCCTTTCTGTGTTTCACATTAAGCTGCTTTCATAGCCTTCCTCCAATGTCTGGCTCCTCAGGGCCAGGAGACCTATGTATTAATGAAACAATTCTGAGCACCTGGTAAGTCTCCCTGAGAATTTCCCTGAAGGCAGAGAATGTGTACACACATTTTTCTATTCCTATCAGGTCACTTGCAGAGCCAGTTCCCAACTGACATTGGCAAACAGATATGTTTCCTGTTCTATATTCCACAGAGCATCATGTCAAGCTATAATGTATCTAGACATTTGCAGAAGTCGAAGAACCTGCAGACTAAAATTGGATCTCTTAAATTTCTACAAGCAAAAGATAGACAGTCATAGTACTAGTTATTTTTTTTTGAAATGAAAATAATTCTTCTTGAAATGGACTACAAGTTTAATGTGATTCCTTCTATTTCCTTCTTGGCATTCAAGGAGAAAAAATATAAATTCTAGTACTTTTAGATTATTTTCTTTTTTAACAGATGCATAAAAATTAAACATACCAGGCAGCACAGTATGATTGCTCAGTGCATATTAGGTAATGCACAAATAAAGGTAACACATCATTCTATCTGAATCTTTGTCACTTTGTAAGGTAGCAATATTCAAAATTATTTTTATTGATTAAAAGTATTTTAATTGAAATAGAATAACATCAGATGTCCTTCCCTTCCAGTAACCCCTCTCAGCTACCCTCCATCAAATCCATCCCATGTCGTCCCTCCCAATTTTAAGTTGTTGCCCTCTTTTTCTGTTCTTTTTTCATGTATTACCCACTCTGCAGAACCCAATCTCCTATTACTTACTCTCTAGCCACATGCAAACCATCCTTTCATTCTCAACTTATGTAAAATTAACAATGTGGATTCTACATATGAGTGAGTACAAAAAATTTTTGTCTTTTGGTGCTTAACATACTTCCCTTATATAGTAATTCCTATATTCATCTACTTACATCCTTTTCTCTCTATATATAATCTGAGTGTTTTACTCCATAGATTATAATACATTGACAAATTTTCAGTCAATAGACATTTTAGTTCTTTGCCGTTCTTGTTTGTTATATATAGTGTTGACATAAATTCATATATATCTCTAATATATTAGAAACATTTCCTTTGATATATGCCCAACAGAAAAATATTTTATCATATGGGAGTTTTATTTCCAATGTAAACAAATAACTTCTTTTGTTTGCCACAAAGATTTTATTGCATTAAGTCCAACTACTGATATGCAAAGATTACCTTTTCTCTATATACATGTCACCAAATTTTTAGTAGTTTTGATGATGGCTATTCCTAAAGAAATAATACAAAATGATTTTTATTTTCTATTAAAATTATTTTTAAGACTATAATTATATTATTTTCCCCTTCCAAACTCTTCTATATATTCCCTATTGCTGTCTTTCCAATTTGTGGTCCTCTTTTTCATCTACTTAATGTTCATTTGTATGTCTTCTCATTCTAGGGCTAGTTTTTTTTTAAAACACTTTTGCTGACTAATTTTTAAGTTCTTTACATACTCTGATACCAATTCTACTTTCAAAATTCTTTCATTATAAATGATGTTCTGAATATGGTTTACATATTAAATAATATCCCATGTACCTTTACTGAGAGTAATAGATTTTGAGTAAGAGTAGGAGGTTAAGTGATTTTAATACTGTTTTTAAGCACCATGATAAAGAGAACAAACTGTGATCAAGAAAAAGTAAGACATACTTAAGAACATGTATGTGGGTTTCTTAAGTGAGAGCTCCCAGACTTAAGTTTTAATGTTTCTTTTATACTTTGGAGACAGCTACAATTATTTTTATTTAAAATATATTGCAGTCACAGTTACTTGAACCAGTGAATAATACCTATGTTCAAATCTAAGGCTACTTCAGTGTAAATTATTAGCTTTAATCTATGAAATAGTCAATGAAACATAGATTCAAATAATCAGTAGAAATTACCCATCTCCAGTTACTCCATGTGATGGTTTGAATATGCTCAGCCCAGGGAGTGGCATTGTTGGGAGGTGTGGCCTTGTTGGAGTAGGTGTGGTCCTGTGGGTGTGGCCTTTAATATCCTTGTTCTAGCTGCCTGGGAGCCAATATTCTACTAGCAGCCTTCAGATGAAAACGTAGATCTCTTAGCTCCTCCTGTACCATGCCTGTGTGTATGCTGCCATGTTCCTGCCTTGATGATGATGAACTAAACCTCTGAACCTGTAAGCCAGCCCCAATTAAATGTTGTCCTTATGAGAGTTGCCTTGGCCATGGTGTCTCTTGACAGCAGTAAAACCCTAACAAAGACACTCCATAATTATTGAAATTTCATATTTCCCAAAGGAGATAATAGTCTTGAATAATATGCAAAATCTGCACTGTTTCTCAGTGTGTGTAACATCTGCACACAACACACACACACACACACACACACACACACACACACATGCTAACTTAGAGTGTACAAAGAATCAAAATAAGGGTCAGAAATAAGTTTTAAGACTAAGGCTAAGTAAATTCTAAGCATGATTACTAAGCTATTTTATGGAATCGTCTTGCTAAGAACTATGGAAAAGAGAATTAATTGAAATTTTCTCAAATGTTTTATGTATAATCCATAGAGATGATGGAAGATTACTTTCTTCTAAAGTTTTGTCCTTCTATTGTGGTAAAATTTTCTATTATTATGAAAATCTTTACTAAAGATTTTCTGTACTGTACTTACATTATGAGTTACAATTGATATATAGTAATTCAAATATAATACATTTTATCATTGACATAAATATTGAAATAACTAAAAGGTATGAAAACATAATCTAAAATGATGTTCTTAGTTTTAGATTATTTTTAGAAACATAGCACAAACTGTAGCACTGTGTATCAGATTGAAAGTAGACAAAGTCTGGTGGTTTAGGAGCATCCACTTAGAGTTTACTTTGTCTTCAGAGTACAACAAATTATAGTCACTGGGGTTCCTATTTCCCAGTGTTAGAAGAAAACTTCCGCAAGTTCATACCGGATTTATTGGCTTTTAAATTTTTCTTTTTCTTTATTTCTTTTTTTTTTAACTACTGACCAAGTCAACCTATATATAAAACAGAAGTTATTAGGGTTTATATTGTAGAGGACTGAAGTCTGTGAGGTAACAAAGGCATTGAAGTTGACGGCTCAGCTCTTCAACTACAAGCAGGAATCAGAAAAAAGTAAACTCAAAATACATGACTCTTAAAACTTCCAAAGTCCTACGATAGTGAAACACTTCCTCCAACAATGCCATGCTCTCCAAACCTGCTGAACAATGCTTCAAATTGGGAACTAAGTATTCAAGTACTTGAGTCTATGGAGGAAAGTCTCATTCAAATCATGGCAGAAAAAAAGAAAGAAAAACACTAAAATTTAAAACAGATAGAACTTAAGAAACCATTGTACATGTATCAGTAATTCAAAAATAATACTAAGTGTAGAACAGTTTATTTATAAAAATGTCCAGAGAGTAACAACAAAATTGTGTATATATGTATATATACGTATCTCACATTGTAATTACAAATTAAAGATCGTACCAAATGATGATCTTCCCCAAATTCTTCTAATACATCATTTCTTTCTTTCATACAATTATTAAGCATACAATCTTTTGTGCAGCTTGACATCTCTAGTTCTTGTTTGTAGAAATCTTACTTAATTTCAATGAATAAAATACTACACTGTATTATTTAAGAAAAAATATCATTAAGCACAGAGAAAATGTATATAAATGATAACCAAAGGCATAATTTGTTTCCAAATATATTCAGTTTACATTTGTTGAATTTAGAGTTGGCAAGCTTACAGATATTTATGATATATCAGGTTACTTGTATTTTGAAAACATGTATTCATATTCAGAAAATAGCAATCAACATGACCATTTGCCAGGACTAAGTTTCATAAACTGCATAAGAGTTAATATGTAATTTAAGAAAATTATAAAATTTATTAAACTTTAAAATATAAAATTTCATGCTTAGCAGTACATTCACTGAAATTCTTAAAAATCAAAATTGTATCTGAATAGGTTTTGATACCAATTTAAGACCCTGGGACGAGAATCAAGATGAGGTTGTTATTCTATCCAGGGTGTTCTCAAAACCCAACTCCACCCAACCTAAGAGAGGGACTTCTGCCCCTAGACCAAGCAGATAGGGGCCACCCAGAAACTCTGACTGGCGATCTGAATTCTTGCTTAGGCTGCGAGGCTAAGCACTGCAAGGGAATACAAATAAAAGTTAAAAATACCTCTCTGGGTTCCCTGAGGGACAAGCCTGACTGCATAGGGGTTGATGTCAAAAGTATCCCCTCTCCAGGAAAAAGACATTGGAATCAGCATGGCCCTCATGCCTCACTGGACAAAGACAGGGGGACCGGAGCCATTACAAGGTCCCCTTCAATTACTGGAGGTCAGGCCTCTATCCCTGCCTTCGCAAGCTTAGAATCACCACAGCCCTTCTATACTTAGAGAAGGGAGGAAATGTCAGGAGAAGCCCTGATTAAACACTGAAGGCCTAAAATCAGCCATAGGCCTAAAATCAGCAATAGGCCTGTCATACATGTATGCTAACATGAAGTCTTGGGTCTCTGTGGAAAAACATTGAAACAGATGGCTATAAACTATTGTAAACAGGCAGCTTTTGTGGAAATTTACCAGCCTGAGTAGTCATAGACCTTGTAAATAGGCAGCCTTGGTGGATAGTATCAATTTTGATAAGGACAAGTGAATCATATGCAGAGTCATAGTGACCTGTGCCCTGAACCTTCACCCAGCCGATACCCTGTTCTGAAAGATATCTGTACCCTCCTGAAGACTCATGCTCTGATGTCATCCCCTTCCCCATGGCCTGCCTTTTTGTGCTTATAACCCCTGTGTGAATAAGTAAAAATTACGATTTGATTTAAAAATAAATTTAAAAAAAGAAAAAACAAATAAAAATCAAAATTGTAATGTCTAAACCAGTTAGTATTATATGAAGAAACACCAATTCTGCCCAAACTGACCCTCATTTTAGTATGTGAATGACTTGATGGACTAATTTAAGATTCACTTAAAAGAGTAAAAAGACAGGAGCTTTTCCAGTATTTGAAGATGTTACTTAAAGACAAATGCTTACTCACTGTGCTCAAAATCCAAATACCTGCACACACACACAGACACACACACACACACACACACACCACACACGAGGGGGTGGAGGGAGATAGAGGGGATTAAATGGGATGGATTATATTTCATTTTTCGGGTTGAAAGACCTATAGAGCTTAATAAGGTATTTAAGATCAACCTAGATGTAGGCAGAAGGTTTATGAAGTAAATATCATTGATCAGATTTTTAGAAATAAGATATATGGCTACCCTGATATTGAAAACTTAATGAAACTTTTCTCATTGTAGAAAATTATTATGCATCACTATGCAATGAATTATTTTATCTGGTACCAAATACATTTTTATTTTAGATGTAAAATGCAAAGACTAACTTTTTATTAATTAAATTTAAATTTGTTTTCAACATATCTATAAAATATACTTTGATTAACTCTCCCATATTCCCATATTCTCTCCATCTTTCACTGCTGTTAGGCTCCCGTCTTACATATATCATTTTTTTTCTATGTTCAAGTTCTTTTGTTTTGTTTTGTTTCATTTTGTTTTGTGATCCACTGACTCTAACAAGGCCATCATATAAGTCGCAATTTGGAAATATCCATTGGAATCAGGTGGACTCATTAAGTGAAGACAATGACTCTCTCTCTCTCTCTCTCTCTCTCTCTCTCTCTCTCTCTCTCTCTCTGTCAGAATCTCTCAATAACCAATAGTTCAGCAATAAGGCAAAGAAACAAGAGCCTCTCCCAATCCACTTCTGACTGCTGGCAGGATAGGTTATAGTAACAATATCTACTGAGGGTTCAAGATGGCAATGAATGATTGTGTAACTGTTCCCATTAGTAATTTCCATAAGATTTGCTAAAGATGTTCCTCTATTTTCTAACCAGTACTCTAGTTAACTTTTATCTCACTGGGAAATACTCATTCTGGCCAAGTTTTACATTATTATGACACAGAATCATGTAAAAGTAGCTAATATTACAACCGTTCTTTTTACAGGTATAGAGAGTATATTTATGGGACTGTCTGATTTGAAATGTTTTATGAGAATACTCATCTTTCTGATACCTGGCTGAGAAGAGAACACTATGCTCCTATCCACAGTCTCCATCCTTTTGTTTTTCTTAATTCTCTGGTGTCATTTCCAAGTGGTACTTACAAAATCATATAGTCTGTGAAAAATGCTCTGTTTGCATCTTGGCTACCAAAGCTATGCTATTTATGTAGACTTTCTGCATATAATTGGAATGAACAGCAGTATGTGCTCAGTTGGGAGCCATGCTGAGGAAATATTCTGAAATGGAATAAAAAAGTAATATTGGTCATATACAAAAATACCTATGCACATGGCATCACTATTCTCAAATAATAATACATGTACTTGCTAAAACATTCTAGACAGTCATTATGTGCAAATTTTGGAAATGGGCCAAAATCTACTTTTACATAAGGATTTCCAAAAGAAAGGCACACAAGCACAACATTTGTGTTCTTTATGCTCTGTTGTTTGTATAATTAAAGTACTGGTTATTTTTATATTGTGGATATTAAATAATTTTTTTTCTAAATGGGTTGCAGATTGCAAATGTATTCTATAATCCTTACTTGAAAAGTTTCTACCTGATCTATCAACCATTCTTATCCCTATATCTTATGTATCAAGAACAGACATGATCAATAGGAAGAGGGTGAAGAACCAGCTACTGGTAACTATTTTTTTTTATGGTAGAAAATAGTACAAGAATGGAGTCATGTGAGAATTCTGATTGCTTATGAGAAAACAAAAACAAGAACAAAGCAAAGCAAAACAAACAAACAAACAAACAAACAAAAAACAAGTTGAGAGTGTTGTGGCTTCAGTTTCTTCGAAACACAGGATTTTGTGGAATGTATTGGAGTAAGTTTACTAGAGCTCTTCATATACCTCTATGGAAAACACATTTTTTCCCTCAATTGGCATGTCCTTACGATTGTACTCTATACTCAGATGACCCTTCTTATCTCAGATCTCTAGTATCTAGAAGTAATAATGTGGGAGCATTTTGGAAACAATATGTAGTATTAAAAATATAGTATGATAATCAATGATTTTGATAGCAAGCATTTCCTCTTGCATCTAATAGGTGCAGCTCTATCTTCAGAATATATGCAAATATATCTTTGATTGTGCCCTGATCCTCAACAGTCAGTAAAGCTGCAATGTGAGCTACCTGCATAACCAAGCACAGAGGAACCACTCAATACACAATGATTATGAGTTATGAATTTGTTGGTTGGTTTATACACACATAAACATATCATATCACAAGATAATTGGCCTGGAGATACTTTCAACAATTGTGAATCTTGGTCTCAGTTCAGAAATTCCACATTATAAATACAGATATAAATATCACTGAATTGTTATACAGCATGTTAGAACTATTATTCTTGCACATAGATAGTAGCATAATAAATTTCTGTTGCATTTCTCTCTACTCCTTTCCAAATTCAGATAAGGCAGAAAATGTGACTGGAATTTCTAAATTGATCATTTTCATACCAGTTACAGCTAAACAAAAATACCAGATGTAAAATAAATCAATGTTGAGCATCCCACTTAGATGCTTTTAATATCTGATTTTCTGAAACTATGATAATTCTTATGTTTTACTATGTATAAGTATAACATGGAATGGGAACATTGAGTCATATGCTGAGTCACCTTCAAGGGCCCTGGAGAAACAACAAATGTGAACAGAATGTTTGATAATAGAGAATAATGTTGACTAGGATGAAGTGAAGAGTGAAAAAGCCCTCAACAACTAATGAAAAGCAAAACAGCAAATAAGTAAAATATGTGATAGCAAAACACAAACATGTATGTGCTATGTGTTGCCTTCTGCCTGATGCATGATGCAGCCCATATCGTGACTCCTTTCTATTCTTGGGAAGTTTTCTTAGAAATGGCATTTACATTATATATATATATATATATATATATATATATATATATATATATATAT
>NW_021604576.1:4579425-4643986 GCF_004785775.1 Grammomys surdaster | reverse complement strand
TATATATATATATATATATATATATATATATATATATATATATATATCATACTTGTTAGATTTTGTTACTGCTGAGAAAAAACAGAAATATTTTCAATGTTGTAGCTCTCTAACTGTCTAGTCCCTTCTACAAATCTGTTTCTGTTCAGAAATTAACTCATTTTATAAGTGCAGTGATGGGGCATAATTGTAAAATTAGGTCCATAGTTTAATTTGGGGGATCTAATTTGTATTCTCTATTACGTATAAAGATAGATTTTTCTAACATAAGAACTACATATCCTGCACTGATGTTTCTGTTAAGCATCTCAGAGGAGCTGGAGTAATCCCTTTCTGGGATTGTCCTTCAAGAAGGGATTTACCTTTATAAAATCAGTCTCCTGATGATAGTAACATAAGGAGTTCAAACATTATACATTCTAAGGAAAGCTTTAAACATTCATCTAAATATACTAAAGGAACTTGACTTACTTCCTTTTCTGTAACTCTGGTGAAGTATCATGGCTACAAACAACTGGGATAGAAAAGGCTTCATTTCAATTGGCAGGTTATTGCTTATCATTAAGGGAATCCAAGGCAGGAGCTCACAGAAGAAGCCTAGAGAAATGCTGCTTACTAGTTACTTCTCATCCATTTTCACCTACATATCTTGTATGGTCCAAGTCCCATTGTCTAGAAAATAGCCTGCTTATATTGGAGTAGGTACTCTTACTTCAATTAGGAAGTGAAATAGTTACCAGAAGTAGGCCAATAATCCAGTCTCTGAAAATTAATCACTCAACTGTGACTTCTCTTAACAGCTGGGCCTATGTTTATGTCAAATTATTAAATAAACATCAAAAAGTGACTTAAATAGTGATATTACCAAAAATATAGAAACTATGAAAGAGGAGGCAAATAAGAATTCTGAAGATGAAAACTGTAATAGATGAAATGAAAATTTTCTAGAGAAATTTAACATATTTCAACATAAAAAAGAAAGAAAGAAAAAGAAAGAAAGAAAGAAAGGAAGGAAGGAAGGAAGGAAGGAAGGAAGGAAGGAAGGAAGAAAATATACTTAACAGAACAGCAGTAGCTTAAGAAACCATCATCATCATCTAAGAATTTTAATTTTGAGAACTTCATTTTTTTAGAGTGCAACACAATACATAATCTCTACACCTCTCTCATCCTTTCTATTTTCTCCTTTGATCCCTTGAATGCTTCATTTATTAATTTTTATATGCATATGCATATAACCCAGATGTCCTTCAACAGAGGAATGTATACAGAAAATGTGGTACATTTACACAATGGAGTTACTCAGCTATTAAAAACAATGAATTCATGAAATTCTTAGGCAAATGGATGGAACTAGAAAATATCATCCTGAGTGAGGTAACCCAATCACAAAAGGACACACATGGTATTCACTTGCCGATAAGTGGATATTAGCCCAAAAGCTTGAAATACCCAAGACATAACTCGTAAGACTACATGAAGGTCATGAAGAAGTAAGACCAAAGTGTTTGTGCTTCGGTCCTTCTTAGAAGGAGTAACAAAATATACATGGAAGCAAATATGGAGACAAAGTGTTGGACAGAAACTGAAGGAGGGCCTGTCTGGAGACTATTACATCTGGAAATCTATCCCATGTGCAGTCACCAAATGTAGACACTGTTGTGGATGCCAGGACATGCATGCTGACAGAAGCCTGATATACCTGTCTCCTGAGAGGCTTTGCCAGTGTCTGAAATATACAGAGGCAGATACTCACAGCTAATCCTCATGGGGTTTCCAACGGAAGAGTTAGTGAGAAGACTGAAGTTGTTGATGGGGTTTGTGGATCCATGGGGAGAGCAACAATATCAACTCATCAGAGCTCCCAGAGTCTAATCCACCAGCCTGGGAGCACATAAGGAGGGACCCATGGCTCCAGCTCTATATGTAGGGGCAGATGGCCTTGATGGGCATAGGTGTGAGAGGAGGTCCTTTGTCCTGTGGAGGCTGGATGCCCCATTGTGGGGGAATTTGAGGGCAGGGAGATGGCAGTGGGTGGGTGGGTGGGGAAACATCCTCATAGAAGCAGAAGTAGGGTGGTTGGCATAGGGGATTTCTAGGTCGAGGGTAAATAGGTAAAGTAGATAACATCTGAAATGTAAATAAAATATCTGATAAACAAAGAAAACTAAGAAAAAAAACTTCAGCTGAAAGCTCTAGAAAAAAGAAGTGCTTTTTTAAAAGCAGTAGAATTAATTAATCAAAGGACAAAAGTTCCTCTGTCATCCAGAGCATCATTATATGAAAGATCAAAACCTGTAAAATGCCACATAAAATACCACAGGACAAGTCAAATCAAAACTGGTGTTGTGTCAGCAAGAAGTGGTAATGAGTACACAAAATTCCAAATTTTAAAGATTATGATAGATTATGTGTATGAATTATACATATTCAACAATGTAAAAACAATCAATAAGAACAATAAGAACATATCAATAAATGAATTGCAGTTTTCACAAATTTTCACAAGTCTTGATGAATGTCATATTTTATATCATCTATCATTTAAGCAGAGTAATATTTTAAAGATCATAGCAAAGTTATAATTATTCTTGTTACTACTGTGTAGCATAAAGACCAAAAAAAGAGTGCTATAGATAGTTTGCAAAAATGTGATTGAATGGAATCATAGTTCCTTTTCTTGTAGCTGTGATAAAATACCCTAAGACGAACAACTAAATGAGAAAAATTGTTCATTTTAGATCACTGTTTTAGGTTATTGTCCAGGGGACTTAAGTCATTAGGAGCATGAATTGGCTGGTGACATTGTATCAACAATCATAAGAAAGCAATACCAAGTACATCCGTGCTTGCACTCAGCCCATGTTCTATAATGTACACAGTGCAGGATCCATTGACTAGTCAACAGTACCAAGTCCAGGGATCGGTTTGTCCCACACTCCTTAATCCTATCAAACTAACCACAGGCATGCTCAAAAACCTGTCTCATAGAGGATTCTTGTTTTTGTCACCTTGCTAATTAGCACTAGCTACTATAACTAGAGAAGGGAGGAAAAGACAGAGAATATTTTGGAACAAAGGCTTAAGTAGACCAATTTGTGAAGAAGTACTCATGTGTTTCTCATGTTATATGTGTTCTCATGTTATTTTGTTTAATTTTAGCAAACAAAACGTCATAAATGTATGCTTGTTTGTTGGCTTCTAACAGGATAGACTGAGGATATATTCTCCACTACTTGATGCTTAAAATGGTGTTTGTTTATAAAGGCAGTTCTTTAAAACTGCAGGTCATATTCGGGCCTTTATTCTTAGACTCCATGTAAGACAATCTTATATCACTTAAGCATGTTGTCTTTTGAAACTGCACACTCCTGGAGACTCAAAGGAAATAAACACACCAATATCAAATTTACTGTTGGAATTTTTTCCCTTAGTATATCTGCCAACTTCACTAAACACTTGTGAACAACATTGTAGCTGACCAAAGTTTCAGGATTAATATGCCAAAACCTTTGTAGCAAGATATAAGATGTTTATCTTGGCTCATTGTGAAGAATTAAATAATGGCTGATGTGAATATTTGTTTTGATAGAATGCATCTTTGCTTGTAAACATCATTTAGCTTGCCTTGGCATCAAAATAGAAAAGCTAAATGTACAGCAAAAATGTTCTACATTGAAATACATACAGATAGGTCTGGAAGAGACGGAAAACTTTAATACAAAATCAAAGGCACAAACATCTGTTTTAACAGACTTTCTTTTATTAACCATTATTTATTATGATTTTTATTATTTAAAACAATTTTTAAATGTAAAGATATATTGATCATATTCTCCCCACCTCCAAGATCTTCCAGCTTCTCTCTCCTTCCCTACCTACCCAAATTTAAGTTCTTTCTCAAAATACAAACAAATATTCAATGCAACATAGCCCTGCAAAACGAAAGCATAGTAAAATAAATAAAAACAACTCCTAAAACAACAACAAAAAACAGAACAAAAACAAACCAAACTACATGAAATCACACACACACACACACACACACACCCCACACACACACCAAACAAACAAACATACATACAGACAAAAAATCCTGTGGACTCTATTGCGTATCATTCAACTATTCCTGATGATGAAGAGTCCACTGCAGTCTCTGATATAGATTGTCTTTATCAATCTGCTGCATTGACAGTACTTGGGACCTTACCTTGACAGTTTCCCCAAGATCACAGCAGGAATTTCTTTTACTACTGATCAACATTTTACATATGAAATTCATGAGTACAGAATAAACAAAAATCAAACAACTTTCAAATTTATTGTTTTCTTCCTCATGGTATAGTGCCTATTTCAGTCTCGGCAAAAGAATGAAAACCATTGAAACAATGATATTATATTGAACATGCATTTGCACGAATGCATACACATAAACAGTCATTCATTCCTATGGAGTATAGAATAATTTTATCATTTAATAATTAATACTTACATGTTGATTTAATTATTTAATACAATTTTAAAATTATATGCATCAAAGAAGAGTAAAGATACATTACAGGCCTTACTACAGAGTTCAGGCAATGTCATGGGATTAATTATGTCTCTGCAAATTTTTATGTTTAATTAACAACCCTAGTAATACAGAGTGTAAAACTATTTAGAGATACTTCAATAAATGATAATGTTAAAATAAGGTCATTGGTGGAGTCTTATTCTAACTTGAGTGTTGGTCTTATTAAAAAAACAAGAGAATAGAACTTGCAGGCAGGTCACCTATGTGTGAATACAGAGAACGAGTACTACGAAGGGAAGTGAGACAGGGACATGGCCAAGTCAGAGAAGACGCTTTGGAGGAGAGAAACACATTGTTGTACCTCAATGTCAAATATCATTTTCCATTCCAGACTTCTTAAAAAAATAAATACATTTTGTAGGTGACTCCAGTCTAAAATAACTTGCTGGGACATCTCAAACTAATGCCAATGAGGATGTGGCAAAGATTTTAATCTTGTCCTCAAAGAAGTTACCATTTATATGCCACCTCTTGGATTTCTTAGTATAGTCATGTGATAATAATGAGATTTAAGGGAGGAGCATGCCACTTTAGAGGGAGAAACATTATTTTTGATCAGAGATTTCATCACACTGTATCAAGCAACCTGGTAGCTGAGATGAAACACACATATCTGATGGCATACTTATGGATCAACACCCTTCAGAGCCAGGAAAGAAATTCCTCTTGAATTCATAGTGGGGCAGTGAAAGCTGCTCATTTGATATTTTCTTGTTGTCTGCCATATACATTTCATTTCCTGTTTCATTTCTTTTTCTGTATCTTTTGTCTGTAATAAGTACGGGCTGGCCAGAGGTCTTAGCAGATAAAGTCACTTGCACACAAACCTGGTGACCCAAGTTCAATCCCGGATCTCACATAAAAATAGAAGAGACCAATTTCATAAAGCAGTTCTCAAATTTCCACATGTACTCTATAGCATGCCCCGATAAATTTATCTCTGTGTATGTGTGTATGTCTGTGTGTGTGTGTGTGTTTGTGTGTGTGTGCATGCACACACCCAAAAGGAAGAATTTGTAATTGCTCTCCTATGTAACAATGACTTGTTGTGAATATTGGACTTTTAAGATGTACTTTTAAGAACTACTTGTGATATCTACTTTTATTACTGACTTGAGATCCACTTATATTTGTGGCAGACTCTCATAAAATTAAATTGTCAGATACTAAGCTTCTACTTACTTTGTAGTCAAAATGTCAGAAAATAATTGGGATTATTTGAAAGAAAAAAAAATGTTTGCTGAAAAAAATATTCACTCCCGTGGATTATTGAACCTTTTAAGCAAGCAACAGGTACAGTTCTAGATTTTATCATCAAATAATATAAAGTAGTTTTACCCTTTCTTGTTTTTAGATTAAATGAAAGATTGGAAAGGACTTATGTCTAGAATTTTTTTATATATACTGATTTGCATGTATATGTCATTGTTTAGGCATATATGTATATGAGTGTTTATGTGTGTGCAGTGTGTGTTCACTTTTAGGTCACAGTGTTTGTTATCACTTAGAACTATATTAAAAATTCCTAGAATTTATTGAATAATTACATCAAGAGATAGAGGGAGGATGGATGGAAATGATTCAATGGAAAGCATCTTCAGCGTTGGCACTGATTCATCATTTTAGTTAATATGGTTATAAGGGTCACTCAAAGAATATTGAGCATACCTTATTGTTTTTAAACATAAGCTGACTGACAAGAATGCCAAAGATATTCATCTGGGTTACAGGTACATATGGCATAGCCAACTTTTAAAACAAATATTTTCTGAGAACCTGAACTTCAATTCTTACATATAAATACCATGTATTGTGACACATTGAACAACTTCCTCAGGTCCTAAGATCTTAAAAATAAGAATTTCTTGGTCCTGTGAAGGCTCAATGCCCCAATGTAGGAGAATGCTAGGGTTATGAGGTGGCAGTGAGTTGGTGGGGTCACCAGCCTCATAGAAGCAGGGAGGGGGGATAGAATAGGGTGTTTGCAGAGAGGAAACTGGGAAAGGGGATAACATTTGAAATGTAAATAAATAAAGTATCCAATAAAAAAAGAAAAAATAATTTCTGTGTGCTGATGTTAGATTCTAAGAGTTAGACAGAACAACAAAATTGCAAAGAATGAAGAAAGCATGTACTAATTGAATTCTATTTTTGAAATATTGGCATATTAATATGCATATCTGGAACTACCTTTGAACATCTCATTTTTACCCTTGTGTACAAGAAAACTTTTGCTTTTTTGGGTGAAAGTTTTATTCCAGATATATCTGAAAATTACTTTTTTCAACTTTGTTCTCCCTGAGAGAAACTTCAAAGAGATTCTGGTCAAAGTATATATTTGTATCAAATACTATAGTTAATACAAAACAAGTGATTTCTTCTTTGAAGAACATAGTCTCTCATAGGCTATAATTGATCAGTCAATCACTGATCAGTAGTTTGTAGTTTTATGTATTTTTAATGTGCATTTGGTTCCTACTTTCAGTTTGGGCTATGTTAAGGACCACTCAGCAAACTTTTCAAATTTTAAATATACTGAGATTCATAGAGCTGTTGGAACACACTAGAAATATTTCATTTAATGTTTTTCATAAATCGTGGAACCCATAATCTCCTTCCATGTGATCTTTAAAAGTGAAATAAATGTATTTTTCAGTGTGACCTTTCACCTAGTGTTTCCTCACATACATGGCATATGTTCCCTAAGACTACATTTCTCAAGTGAACATTAGAAATATCTGAAAGAGTTCCTATGAGGAGAGCATATGGCCATTTGAGAGTGTCTGACAGAGTAGGTACTGAAAAATAAGGTGACTCAATTTCACAAAACCTTGCCATTTCTTAACACTCCTTCTGCCCACTCTTTGGTATAATCTCTGAGCCCTAGGTACAGTAATTGTACTGTATAGGTATGATTTGCAACTGGATTCCACACTATGGATTTTGATTGACTGTGTTCTTCTGTAATGGTCTTGGTTTATTGCAAAGATGTAAAAATAACTTTTTTCACCTGATGTAAATATAGTTTCAATGGCTTACTGGTGAGTAACTTCACCTTTCTAGTTCTTTCTGTACTCTGACTAGCTGGTTGAACTCAGCTGTACTGGCTTAAACTTCTCTCCAAGCTGACTGATTCATACAGGACTCTCAGTTTCTGACTGAATTGTTCTTTTTGGACTCAAGCTAACTATGGCTGGCTGTTTTAATCTTGTTTCTGGCTCGTTCTGCCTTCACCTGTTTCTAGCTGGTTTTCTCTGCAAATTTTCTTGGTAAAACTGCTCCAGTAAAAACTGGTCTCTCTCTCTCTCTCTCTCTCTCTCTCTCTCTCTCTCTCTCTCTCTCTCTCTCTCTCTCTCTCTCTCTCTCCTCATTTCTCTAGTTGCTTCCCTTTCCTGTCTGTCTAAAGAGTTGAGCACATACTGTTTCTGACTCATACTGTCAGATCTTTTTTTGATTTGTTGCTTAGTCTGCCCCTCAATTAGATGTCACCTTTAAACATGGCTGCTTCCTTCTACACACTAACCTTACCCACATTGTTTGGAATTAAAGGTGTGAACTAGGATGTGTATTCCAGCTATACCATAAGGTAAGCTAGACATGTTGACATTCTGACCAGATCATAGAAACCCAGAAAGTCTTTGGATATGATCCCTTGCCAGAGCAGCCATGTTGCTGGATTGCAAAGAAAAGTTTCCTTGATGAGAGTTGAGGACTACACAGATCTGTGGGTATCAGGACAATAGTATTGATTCTCAAAGTATTTTCTCTATGAACTGACATTTAGGACGAGTATTTTTTGTTGTTTCTTTATTTGTTTGCTTTGTCTTTGCTAATAAAAGAGAAACAAACAAACAAACAAAATTAAAACCAGCAGCTAAGATGGTTTGTGGAAACATTTGAACTGTAAATAAATTTTAAAAACAAGAAAGGAAGGAAGGAAGGAATGAAGGAAGGAAGGAAGGGAGGGAGGGAGGGAGGGAGGGAGGGAGGGAGGGAGGGAGGGAGGGAGGAAGGAAGGAAGAAAGAAAGGAAGGAAGAAAGAAAGAAAAGATGTTTACTATCTTACCAATTTAAAATTCACAATTCTTTGGCATATAATGTGCATTTTTGAAATGTTTTCTTTGATCATAGAAAATGAAGCAAATAACACTTATTCTTGTTTCTACACTTTGACATACACCAGCAAAAACTGGCATGCTGGACATTTGTGCAGAGGATTATAGATAATCCAATGGGTCCTGAATTATAAACCCCATGGTGAAGAATAGCACATGAAAACGCTCTGAATATGATCTCGATGGGTAATGAAAACATACCTCATAATACAGAGAAGCTGGTTTTGCAATTCAAATGCTTGTATTATTACCTGGATAGGGCTCTCTCAAAAACTTAAGGTGATCAAAATGTTAAGACCTAGGTAGCTACTGGCTTTCTGATATTACTGAAGCCATTTTGTTTTATGCCTGAAGTCAGCCACCTTACATTGTTACAGAGAACCTTTGCTATGCCCAATGTGACCATTAACTGTACATCCTTTTAACTTCTATGATTTGGCATTCTTGGAAATTCCCCAGACCCTTGCCATCCTTTTTAACCAATCACAATAAAGGTCATTTAGAACTGCTTTGTGTAATTAGCTACAATGAGTATGGACCCAAAACAACCACCACAACAGGAAGCACTTCCTACAACTCTGTGTGAGCTCTTATAGTTACAATGAGTTTTTGTGGGTTTTGCCTTTATAAACTGACCCTGGGAAACAGTCAGGGTCTCAGTCTCAGCTCCCAAGTCTGACCTGAGTCCTGGTTGATCAGTCCTGCACTGTGTGTTCAATATAATATCCCAGCTTGACTGAGATCAATGTCTGTGTGGTTTGTTGGGGGTTTCCTGGAGCCCAACAATACTATAACCATAAGACAGAAAATTTTGCTCAACATTACTTGGAAAATTCATCCTTCAAGATTATCTAACAAAAAGATTAGGGAAGATAATTCTATAAGTCAGAGTAGTATAAATCTCTCTTAAATCTAAGAGAGGGAATGGCATATTTCAACACACAAAGGCAAGTGTACACTGAAAACAAACAGAGTATTTTATACCCATATGCTGCTGTCAGCCAGGCTGCTTAACAAATTTAATTGAAACTCTTTGTGCAGACAAATGGATGATTAATAGAAAGGATAGAGAATGTCTTTCTGCTATAAATCACTGTGTGTGTGTCTTCATTTCCTAATATTAAAGCTGTTTGGGCAAGTTCAATCAAATCTGTCAGAAATGCCACAGGATAATAAAATGATTTTTCTCTTCAAATTTAGGGAATTCAACGTGTTTCACTACCAAAGTATATCTTAGCCTTTTTGCATTTCTTTCTCTAAACTACAATATCGAGAGAATGCCTCTAATTTTCTTAATACACACTGACTAGCTACGTATGAGGAAGCCCCTGCCAAGTACTTTGAGTACTGCTCTTTTCAAATTATAGGTAAGCTGATAGAGAATCTTTAGGCATACATTTGTTTGTTTCACAAAGTGAAGCAGGTCTAGTAAATATCTTTGAAAATGTAGATAGTTAGGAGACTCAAGCGGACACAAGTCATCTTCAAATATTTCCTCTTAAAAATTTTAGATTAGAAGAACAAAAATAAAATCAATGAATGAGGAATCTGACTTTTTCATGTAAAACTTTCATTTCAGGTGATCTCAAAAAGTTTTAAAAGTTTATGACTGTTCTTTTGACTCACTCATTTGCTAATAAACAGGGTCTCTAAAGTGTTGTAAACTACAAAGTGAAAAAATATGGCTTCATTGTTGAAGATGATAAGAAATTCTCAGCTATCCTTTAAGTATGTGTTTTATAAACTATGTTTGAGTAGTCCTATGTGACACACATAGATGACAAGCATGTTTCTGGCTGTATTGTAGTATACTGTGCGTCAAGCTGAGTAAATCGCATACTCTAGGCAGATAGACTAAAGCTGAATGATATCTCCAGTCCCTATAAGTTTAATGTTGCTGTTTGCTTGTTTTGTCTGTACAGTTTCTAGTCATACTCTCAGTGGCCCACCCCTGAGGTAGAACTGAATCCTTCCCTTCCTGCATCCCTGCTGGAAACTATCTATTGTGAAAAGTCATGCTCCAGCATCCTATCACAGTTTTTAATAGCATTCTGTGATGCTTTTCTGTCAAGGCTGATAATGGTGTGTGTGTGTGTGTGTGTGTGTGTGTGTGTGTGTGTGTGGTTTGTGACAGAAATTTTCCATGTCCCTCTTTTTCAACGTTGTGTGGCAGTCATCACTATCACTGCCAAAGCAGCTAATTTTTTCTCTGTGGTCTTTGGGTGTATGGGTCTTGGACTTCCACATGTTTCCTGGCTTCAGAATAAAACATGAACAGGGTTCTTGAGTGCAATAGTACCACGGACTGAGACAAGGCCCACTTTTGCAGCTGGGATTAGGGACATAAACAAAGTTTCATGCTGCAACATAGACCATGAACACCCGTGTGGTGTCTGGTAATTGCACAGTGTATGGAGACCAACACAGACTCAGCCGCAGTAAGAATATGGAGCCAGACATGGCGCTCAGTATCAGCAGGGCCTGAATATCACCATGGCCCCAAGCAGGACAAGCAACTCACTTCAGTATGTTCTCCAGGTACAGCATGACCCACAGATGTCAACAAGGATTCAGGACACATCACGGACTATGAACCTTCACATTTTGTTCCACATTTGTAAAACATGGTCCTCCGACATTGATCTAAACTCTTGCCACATCGGGACCACTAACCTTAACAGCATCAAGGGACAAGATGGTCCTTGCAGAAGTTACAATCTAGAAAGTGAACTGTAACTCATCACAAACCTCAATCATTGACATGAGCTAGGATGGTCATGCCGCTGGGCAGCTTGCTGTCACGGCTGAGTCTGCTTCTGTGTGAGCTCTGGGCTGCTGAACACAATTTCCTTGACTCCACTGGGCAATGACATGATCCAATGTTGGCCTCTGCTCTCTGTCATGCCACCATTCCTGTCATGCCACCAGTTCTGTCTCTCTCCACATCACTCCCAAGGTTCTACTTCTCCATCACTCATATCTACCTATCATCTATCTATCTATCTATCTATCTATCTATCTATCTATCTATCTATCTATCTCTATCTATCTATCTATCTATCTATCTATCTATCTATCTGTCACCTTGCAGTCTGCCCCCTGGGCACATTTCTCTAGTTGACTTTTTAAAATTATTTATTTATTTTTTTATGTGCATTGGTGTTTTGCCTGCATGTATGTATAAGGGTGTCAGGATTCCTGAAATTGGAGCTACAGGTATCTGTGAGGTGCAATGTGAGTGCTGGGACATTGAACTTGGGTCATCTAGAAAATCAGAAAGTGCTCTTAACTGCTGAGCCATCTCTCCAGTCTATTAGTTGATGTTTTAATATAAGTTTACTTTATAATAGAATTTGTAGTGACAAACTGTTAGCAGATTTCTTGAAGACATACATACTTAATGAAAAATAATCATTTCTGAATAAATATAATATGAAACTTAGCTTTGGCCATTTCACACATTCAAGTTTATCACCTGTCTATCATTTCTATTATTTGTGTCTGCTAATGTATAAACTCTAATTACAAGAAGCTAAATATCTCATCAATATTGTACAAGTAATATGGAATTTTCCTACCAATTTCGTCAATATTGGCCAGTAAAATCCTAACATTACATTTTTAAACACTGTTTCTTTTCATTTATAGCCTCACAGATTTAATTACATATTCATCTATCTATTCAATCATTCACTTGATGATTTATGAAGATCAGTCAATGATTAATGCAGAATAATTGTGCTAGGGATCCCAAAGAGGTAAATTAGGCAATTCATGTAAGAAAACTTTTTTCTTAATTAATAAGCCCTGAGTTCCTTAATTTAAAGGAAGTAGAACTGTATTTTAAAATATCAAGTGACTTCATATTCATTAAGAAAGTAGAGCATAGTTTCAAAACGTATTTTAGTGGTTGTGGGTATTTTATTATGACTATTTTGTATACTGTAATTGTGTAATCATCAATATTGAAATTAACATAGCCTAGTATTCTTCTAACTCTCATTATTTCATATATGCATTTATACATATTGGCTAAAACTACAACATATGCTCAGTTGCTTATAGGAAACACAAATAGTGTTAAATGGAGTGAGAGTTACACATAATATAAGACAATGGCTGATCATGTAGTTCAATCACATGACCCTTTGGGCACACACATTGTTTGTCTTTAAAATGTGCATTTCTCTGTAGACAAAGTATCTGACAAGGACAGGGGAAACATAAAACATTCATCTGCAGTTCTCACACTCTGATGCCTGTTTATGTTCATATCTATTATTCACCTGACAATATTCTGTGTTTTCAGATTCTGATGTACATAAAATCTATAGGATTATTTTTACTTCAATAGTTAGATATTCTTCACATATTCATTTTTATCGGTTATTTTATTTATTTACATTTCAAATGTTATCCTTGTTCCCAGTTTCCCCTTCTCTAACAACCTATCCCATCACCCCTCTCCCTGCTTCTATAAGGATGCTCTCTCAATGCCCCAACTCCCACCTCACTGCCCTAGCATTCGCTTAGCATTGAGCATTCACAGGATGAAGGGCCTCTCCTCTCATGAATGCCAGATAAGGCAATCCTCTGCTACATACGTAACTGGAGTTATGGGTCCCTTCTTGTGTACTCTTTGTTAAACTATACTTCAAAATCATTTACTTGAAAAATAAGTTTTATTTTTATGTACCTGAACATTAAACAAATTACAAATTAGAGATGAAAGAAATCACTTGACATATATTGAAATTGAACAGTGTAAAAGTTGTGTCATGTCATAAGAAAAGAAACAAAAACCAAAACTACCTGGTTCAAAGATGGTGATCTTCAGGATGCTGTATTCTTTTACAGTTCTACATAAACATCACTGATGGGAAACAATAAAACAAAGATTTTAGAAGAAATTTAAATTTGATCATTTTCTACATTTGAAAATACAGGGACACATAAAAGCATCTGTTACTAATATCTATGTGCTATCCTTTGGTAGGCCTGACTTTTGTGCTAGGCCCCTGATACCAAATCTATAGAAAAATGAACAAACAAGCAACAACAAAAAGACTAGCAAAAACAAACAAACACCTGGTAGTGTGAAATATAATTATTTGGTAAGTGTGGTAGGAATGATTTAGAATTTTATTTTTCTCTCTAAGTAGTATAAATATATACTATATATTGCATTTAAGCCACTAGAGTTTAAACATAGTTTAAATGTGATTTTAGTAAATGTAAAAGATTTACACTTCCAAATTCCTCAAAGTTCTGGTGAGATTTGTTATGTAACAGATATTATTATATAACCCAGATACTTGTTAGGGAAAATAACTAAAAATTTGGTAAATTTGACAAGATATCTGAAGTTCAAATAAATTCAACTGTGGCTGCTCCTTTGAAGACACCATACTCTGAACTATCACAGAGGCTCTTCTGCACTCAGAGAAGTTGGTAAGAACCATCCCAGACAACTTGATTTCCCAAAGCTGCAACTGGGAGCCTGGTGCACTAGGGATCTATCACCCACCAAAACCTTGCCCTCCCAAATAGTACCACTTCCCTTCTGCCACTTCAGCCTGGTATTTTCTGCTGGGGCAAACTCCTAGCTGGTCTGCTCTGAGGAAGACACCATATTCTGATCCATCCCAGAGAATCAGCTGCACGCAGAACAGATGAAGATTCACTCCACCCAGAGCAGTTGACTCCTAGCTAGTCTGTTCCCATGAACAAACCATATTCTGATCCATTGGCATGGCTTCCTTCCAGTCTGAGCCAGTGCCCTGAGGAGACTTTGGGCACTAGCACTACAACCAATCCCACTACACCCAGAGGAAGCTGGACTCCCAGGAGCTCTAACATACTCATGATCATAGAGGGAGCTAGAATTCCAGGAGCTCTAACATGCCCAGGACCACATAGGAAGATGGACCCCTAGGAGTTCATACACCAAGGGTCTCAGGATTTCAGGATCTCAGGATCACAGAGACAGCTGGACTCTGAGGAGTTCTGACACAACCATGATAACAGGAGAGACAGTCTCCTGTCAGAGATAGTGAAGGCAGGTAACACTAGAGACAGCCAAACGGCAAAAGGAAGATTATACCCTTAGCCAGACTAATCATAGGGCAAAGAGACAGTATCCAAATTAATAAAATCAGAACTGAAAGGTAGACATAACAACAGAAACTAAGAAAATTCAAAAAACCATCAGATCCTACTACAAAAGCCTATACTCAACAAAACTGGAAAATCTGGATGAAATGGACAATTTTCTAGATAGATGCCAGGTACCAAAGTTAAATCAGGATCAGATAATGCATCTAAACAGTCTCATAACTCCTAAAGGAATAGCAGCAATCATTAAAAATACTCAAGATTCAACTCACAGACCACATGAAGAAGGAAGCTTATGAAGAAGGAAGACCAAAGTGTGGGTGCTTTGGTCCTCCTTAGAAAGAGTAACAGAATACTCATAGGAGCAAATATGTAGAAAAAGTGTGGGATAGAAACTGAAGGAAGGGTGGTCCAGAAACTGTCCCACCTGGGGATCCATCCCATGTGCAGTCACCAAATGTAGACACTGTTGTGGATGCCAGGAAGTGAATACTGACAGGAGCCTGATATACCTATCTCCTGAGAAGATTTGTCAGTGCCTGACATATACAGAGGCAGATGTTCACAGCTAACCATTGAACTGATCATAGGATTTCCAATGGAGAAGTTAGAGAGAAGACTAAAGGAGTTGATGGGGTTTGTGGCTCCATGGGGAAAGCAACAACACCAACCAACCAGAGCTCTCAGGGTATAAACCACCTGCCAGGGAGCACATAGGGAGGGACCCATGGCTCCAGCTGTATATGTAGTTGAGGGTGGCCTTGCCCGGCATAGGTGGGAAAGGAAGTGCTTGGTCCTGTGAAGGCTGGATGCCCCAGTGTGGGGGAATTCAAGGGAGCATAGGTGGGAGTGAGTGTGTGGGGGCACATCCTGATAGAGGCAGGAGGATGGGGAATGGGATAGAGGGTTTCTGGTTAGGGGAGGGAATGGGGAAGGGGATTAACATCTGAAATGTAAATAAAATATCCAATAAAAATGGCCTACAGGTACTCTAAACAAATACAATGGGATAATTTTTAGAAAAAAAAAAGTCACCCCACTCAAAGAAGCCCAGAACAGATGGTTTTAGTGCAGAATTCTACCAGACCTTCAAAGAAGACCTAATACCAATTCTCTTCAAACTATTCCACAAAGTAGAAACAGAAGGAACACTACCGAATTAGTTCTATGATGCCACAGTTATGCTCATACCTAAACCACACAAAAACCCAACAGAGAAAGAGAACTTCAGACCAATCTCCCTTGTGAATATCGATGCAAAAATACTCAATATAATTCTTGCAAACTGAAACCAAGAACACATCAAAACAATTATCCATCATGATCAAGGAAGCTTTATCCCAGGAATGTAGGGATTGTTCAATGTTTGGAAATCCAGCAACATAATCCACTATATAACCAAACTCAAAGAAAAAAGCCACATGATCTTCTCACTAGATGCTGAGAAAGCATTTGACAAAATTTAATGCCTCTTCATGGTAAAATTCTTGGAACAATCAGGAATTCAAGGCCCATATTTAAACATAGCAAAGCAATATACAGCAGGCCAGTAGCGAACATCAAACTAAATGGAGAGAAACTTGAGGAATTCCCATTAAAATCAGGGACTAGACAAAGGGGCCCATTCTGTCCCTACCTATTCAATATAGTACTCGAAATCTTAGCCAGAGCAATTGGTCATCAAAAGAAGGTCAATCATATACAAATTGGAAAGAAAGAAGTGAAAGTATCATTATTTGCAGATGGCATGATAGTATACTTAAGTGACCCTAAAATTTTTACCACAGAACTCCTAAACCTGTTAAACGACTTCAGCAAAGTGTTCACAATAGTCACAAATAATATAAAATACCTTGGTGTAAATCGAACCAAGCAAGTGAAAGATCTGTATGACAAGAACTTTAAGTCTCTGAAGAAAGGAACTACAGAATATCTAATAAGATGAAAAAATCTCCCATGTTCATGGACTGGCAGGATTAATATAGTAAAAATGGCCATGTTGCCAAAAGTAATGTACAGATTCAATGCAATCCCCATCAAAATTCCAACTCAATTCTTTATAGAGTTAGAAAGCACAAACAGCAAATTCATTTGGAATAACAAAAACCCAGGTTAGCAAAAACTATTCTCAACAATAAAAGAACTTCTGAACATCTCTCACCTCAAGCTGTACTGCAGAGCAATAGTGATTAAAAACTACATGGTATTTGTACAGAGATAGGCAAGATGATCAATGGAATAGAATTGAAGGACCGTAATTGAACCCATGCACCTATGGTCACTTGATCTTTGACAAAGGAGCTAAAACCATCCAGTGGAAAAAAAGCATAATTTTCAACAAATGGTCCAGGTTCAACTGGAGATCAGCATGTAGAAGAATGCAAACTGATCCATTTTTATCTCCTTGTAAAAAGCTCAAGTCCAAGTGGATCAAGGAACTGCACATAAAACCAGATACAGTAAAATTAGCAGAAGAGAAAGTTGGGAAGAACCTTGAACACATGGGCACAAGGGAAAATTTCCTGAACAGAACACCAAAGGCTTATGCTCTAAGATCAAAAATTGAAAAATGGGACCTCATGAAATTTCAAAGCTTCTGTAAAACAAAGGACAATCTCAATAGGACAAAATGGTAACCAAGTGACTGGGAAAAAATCTTTACGTATCGTACATCCAATAGAGAGCTAATATCCAATATATATAAAGAATTCAAGAAATTAGACTGCAAACAATCAAATAACCCTATTAAAAACAGAGAAACAGAGCTAAAAAAAGAATTATCAACTGAGGAAACTCGAAGGATTGAAAATCACCTAAGGAAATGTTCAACATTCTTAGTCATGAAGGAAATGCAAATCAAAACAAATCTGAGATTCTACCTCATACCAATCTGAATGGCTAAGATCAAAACTCAGATGATACCAGATGCTGGAGAGGATGTGGAGAAACACTCCTCTATTGTTGGTGTTTTTGCAGGCTAGTACAACCACTCTGGAAATCTTTCTGGTGTTTCCTCAGAAAATTGGGCATAATATTACCTGAGGACCCAGTTCTACCACTTTTAGGCATGCACCCAAAAGATGCTCCAACATAAAACAAGGACACATGTTCCATTATGTTCATAGCAGCCTTATTTATAACAGCGAGGATCTAGAAAGAACTCAAATGTTCTTGAACAGAGGAATGGATACAGAAAATGTGGTACATTTATATAATGGAGTACTACTCAACTATTAGAAGCAGCAAATTTATGAAATTCTTCGACAAATGGATGGAACTAGAAAGTATCATCATAAGTGAGACAACCCAATCACAAAAGAACATACATGGTGTTCACTCATTGATAATTGGATATTGGCCCCAAAGCTCACAATGCCCAAGATACAACTCACATACCACATGAAACTCAAGAAGTAAGACCAAAGTGTTTGTGCATTGGTACTTCTTAGAAGGAGTAACAAAATACTCAGGGGAGCTAATATGGAGACAAAGTCTGGCACACAGACTGGAAGATGGGCAGTCCGCACACTGCCCTATCTGAGTATCCATCCCATGTGCAGTTACCAAACGTAGACACTATTATGGATGCCAGGAAGTGCATGCTGACAAGAACCTGATATACTTGTCTCCTGAGAGGCTTTGCCAGTGCTTGACATATACAGAGCGGGATGCTCACAGCTAACCATTGAACTAATCATGTGATTCCGAGTGGAGGAGTTAGAGAAAAGACTGAAGGAGCTGAAGGGGCTTGTAGCCCTATTGGGACAGCAACAATACCAACCTTCCAGAGCTTCGAGGCTATAAACCGCCAGCTTGAGTGCACACATGGAGGGACCTGTGGCTCCAGTTTTATATATAGTGGAGGAAGGCTTTGTCTGGCATCAGTGTGAGAGGAGGTCCTTTGTCCTGTGAAGGCTGGATGCCCCATTATGGGGAAGTTTGAGGGGTGAGTAGGGAGTGGGTAGATGGGTGGAAGTCACACCCTCTCAGAATCAGGAGGAGGAGGAATGGAATAAGGGGTTTTTGTGGGAGATGGGGAAAATGAATAAAATCTGAAATGTAAATAAATAAAATATCTAATTGAAAAAAATACTCAACTGTGCCCTTCAGAAATTTATTGTCTTCAGATTTTTAATGTTATGTTTATACAATGTTATTTTATAACAATATTTAGTCAAATGATAGGAGTTTTACCTTTCATATGAGGTATGCAATTTATGAACATTGTCAGTAACAGGTTTTCTACTCACAAGATTTGTATGGATTTCTGAATCCATATCTTGTGCCATGACACCTCTTCCTGCCTTATTTTCTTCATCAATAAAATAAAATTATGGGAAACTACCTCTAAAAATTACAGCAGGGTCAGCGAGATAGTTCAGTGAGCAAAGTGATTGTCTAGTCTCCTATGTTTTATCCTTGGGGCCTGACACTGAAAGGAGAGAATTGAGTCTCCATAATTGTCTTCTGACCCCTATGTGCATGTAGGAAGCCGCGGCGTGTGCTGGCAAAATCCACCATTGCAACATGGCACTGGCATCCGGTGCTCTTCCTAATAAACAAGTAAACTGCGCATGTGCTATGGTAAAAGCGCGCCAAAGTCAAAGCCCATCCCACGGCGTTTTGGCGCACAACGAGTAAGCAGCCAATCAGAGGTGAGCACACCGCTCTAAGGGTATATAAACAGTGCTTTTTCCGGGCCTGGGGTCTTCCACCATTTTGTTTTGGAATAAACGTTTTGCTGCGGAAGGATCCTGATGTGTGTCCGCGTGCGGTCTTGCTGGCGAGACGATTACACACGCGTCACATGTGCACTGTCGAAACTTCATATTACATGGAAGAAAAATTCTAGAATATAGATTTCTATCACAATGTTCATTTTATTCTGGAAAATATTTACTTTTGTTATTCATTTTGGATTGGCAAAACTTATATTAAGGACTAATTTGTATTCCCAGGAAAACAGAGCATAAACTTTAAGGGCTGAGTTATCCCTCCTTCCTGTGGCCCCTGTAAGGGTAGAGCCTGTGGTGATGTCCATGGTCTGTGCTGCCACCAGAGAACACACTATGGTCCTCTCATGTGCTGATGCCCAAGAACATGTACAAGCCCATGATCCATGCTCTTCCTGATTTCAAAGCTCAAGGAAGCAACTTTGCTCTGGTATTCTTGACTGCAGACTCACAGTTGGGAAAGATCAACACAGAAGTCTTTGGTGACCTCCTCCACACCACCATAATAAGATCATGGACAGAGAACCATCAAAGGAAAAATATGATAAGGATGCTGAAGTGTAGCTCTCCACAGTCGTTGGCTCTGATGTAGAATGGGGAAAGGATCAGTTTGTACATGCTTCAGTTTGAATTTGAGCAACACAAATTGGACCTGTTTTCTCTGTCTTTTTCTTCTTTTTTTTTTTTTGTGAAGGGAAGAAAGAGGCAGAAAGTTAGGGAGGCAGACCTGGGAGGACTGGGAAGTTACTGTAATGGCTTTTCAATGAAATTCCCATATAATCAATAAAGGGATATATACATACATATACATAAAATAGACTTCTTCATACAAAATATTTTAACTATGGTTCTGCCCCTCTAATTCCTCCAAGATCGTCCCCAACTTCTCATTCACCCAAATACACATGCTTTCTGACTATTATTAGACAACAAACAGGCAACCTCCCTACAACTTCAGACAAGCCCAGTAGTGGTGAGATGAATGTTGACCCTGCACTCTAATTTTTGGATCCAGAGCTCTCCTTGCATTGCCAGAGGCCTTACAACACTAGGAAGAACCACTTAAGACAATGCTTCCTCTAATTGCCATGTCGTGTCAGTCCCCTAATTCACACTCAACAACAGTAAAATGAACCAACTTTTCTCCAGTCCACAACTCTGCCTGATAGACCAGGTAGTACCAAGGACAACCAGGTGGCTAAACACAAGCATAAGAACACAATGAAAGAAACCTAGAACCTGTTACAGATATCCTAGATTTCCTAACACAGCTGAAACAAAAGAAAATGACCGTAAATCCAATATTATGAAGATGATAGAGGTTTTTAAAGAGGAAATTAATAAATCCTTTAAATAAATACAGAAAAATACAAAGAAACAGGTGAAGGAAATTAATAAGACTACTCAGGACCTGAAAATGAAAACAGAAGCAATAAAGAAAACACGAACAGGTAATTCTGGATATGAAAAACCTAGGTAAAGAAACAGGAAAAAAATTGCAAGCATCAGCAACAAAACACAAGAAATGGAAAGAAAAATCTCAGACATAGAAGATATGACATGGTAAAAGCAAAACAAAACAAAGAAAGAAAACAGCAACAACAACAAAACCAATTAAATATAAAAAGTTCCTGACCCAAAACATCCAAGAAATCTGGGACAGTATGAAAAGACCAAATCCAAGAAGAGAAGGAAATGGTTTCCAGTTACAAGGCCCAGGAAATATTTGAACAAAATCGTTGAAGAAAGTTTTCCCAACCAAAAGAGATAGCTATTAACAGAGAGGAAACTTACAGAACAACAAATGAATTAGACCATAAAAGAAAGTCTTCCCATGACATGATGATTAAACCACAGAATGTACAGAACAAAGAATATTAAAAGTATTAAGGGAAAAATACTACATAACATATAAATATATATCTTTCAGAATTATACCCAACTTTTCAACAGAGACCCTAAAAGCCATTAGGGACTGGGCAGATGTCTTTCCATCTCAAAGAGACTTCAGATGCTAGCCCAGACTATTAAACAGAGCAAAACTTTTAATCACCGTAAATGGAGAAAATAAGATATCCCATAATAAAATCAAATATAAACAAAATCAATCCACAAATCTAGCATTACAGAATATATAAGAGGGAAAACTCTAATCCAACAAAGTTCATGATGCAAAAGAAAAAAGGAAATAAATCATTCCACACCAGCAAAACTAAAAGAAGGAAAACACATAAACATACATAAACACACAAACACACACACACACACACACACACACACACACACATACTACCATGACCAACATTAAAATGACAAGAACTTATAACCATTAGTTATTATTATCTCTATACATCAATTGTCTCAATTCCCTAACAAAATATAGAGGATAACAAAATAGATGTAAAAACATGATCCCCAAGTGTGCTGCATACAGAAAACATACCACAGTAACAAAAATAGACATAAACCCAGAGTTAAAAGGATTTTTTTAAAGCAAATGGACCTATGAAACAAGCCGGTGTAGCCACTCAAATAACTAATAAAATAGACTTTCAACCAAAATTAATCAAAGGAATTGAGAAATGATATTTTATAGACATCAAAGAACAATATGACATCTCATTTCTGATTATCTATGCCACAAAAGCAAGGGCACCACATTCATTTAGAAAACATTTCTAAAGCTTAACTCAAACATCTATCCTCACTCATTAATAGTGGGAGACTTCAACATCCCACTTTCACCAATAGACAGGTCATCCAGACAGAATTTTTTTATAAAGAGTAAATAAGAGTTGTTATGAATCAAATATAACTAAGAGATATCTTTTCATACAACTACAAAAGAATATATGTTCCTCTCAGTACCTCACAAAACTTTCTTCAAATTTAAACATGTACTCCATTATAAAGCAAGCCTCAACAGATATAAGAAAATTTAAATAACCCTTTGTATCTTTTCAGACAACTGAGGATTAAAGCTGGACTTCAAAAACAACAGAAAGTCAACATACTCATGGAAACTGAACAACTGTCTACTCGATGACCATTGGATCAAATTCAATGCAATTCTCATCAAAAGTTCAACAAAATTCTTTACAGATCTTAAAAGAACAGTTTTTAACTTTTATGGAAAAAACTAAAATACCAAAGATAGTTAAAACAATCCTGAAAAATAAAAGAACATGTGAAGGTATCAACATCCCTGACTTAAAGCTACACTACAGAGCAGTGGTGATAAAAACTTCAAGGAATTAGTAAAGAAACAGACAGGATGATCAATGGAATAGAATTAAAGACTAAGAAGTAGATCCATACATCTACAGACATTTGGTTTTATCAAAGAAGCCAAAACAGTACAAGGGAAAACAGAAAGCATCTTCAACAAATGATGCTGGTCTAACTGGATGTCTGCTTGTATAAGAATGCAAATAGATTCATATCTATCATCCTGCACAAAACTCAAGTACAAGGGGATCAAAGACGTTAACATAAAATTGGATAGAGTAAATTTGATACAAGAGAAAGTGTGGAATAACCTTGAAAGCATTGGCACAGTACACAAGTTCCTGAACAGAACACCAAAGGCTCAGCACTAAGATAAAAAATAAATGGTACCTCATGAAACAATGGCTTCTGAAAGGCAAAGGACACATTCAGTAGACCAAATGGTAGCCTAGATGAGGGAAAAGATCTTCACCAATCCTACATCCAACAGAGGGCTGATATCATATATATATATTCTGAGAATGAAATATCTCTTGGTTTGATTTCATTTTGTTTTATAGAACTTTATAAAACTCCTTGTACTATGTAATATTGGCTTTATTGATTTTATTATTTATTTTAGTTGTTCTCTATAAGTCTGTCAGATCATATCTAATCTCTTCATTTTCTTTATCCACTTTAATATCCTGTCTTTGAAAATTTTTTATCCACAAAGCTGCCTTGTGGTCATAAATCCCCTTAATAATACAGAAACTTTATGTCTACATATTTAGGCTGATTAACTTCTTTTCTATTATCATTCATTAATAATCATATTTTCCATGTGTTATCAATGTTGTCTTTATGGTTATACTTTCCCTGGAAATGGATCAGATTTTTGCAAATGAATATTTTTTAAAAGGAGTGAGAATAATATTGAGGAGAAGGTATTAGTTGAAAGCTTTAATCTTTTTTTTCTGTAATAATATCCCCATTATTTATGATTTGATCATCTCCAAAGCACACACTATTCACTTTCCAGAATGACTTCATAGGAGGAGTGAGAGCTTGATATCATTGCGGGAAAAGATCTCACAGGTTTCCAGAGATGCAATATTTACTATTTGCATTTACCTTTTTTTCTAATTGGATATTTTATTTATTTATATTTCCAATGTTATCCCTTTTCCCGGTTATCCGTCTTCAAACCCCTATCATCCCCCCTTACCCTGAATCTATAGGGTGCTCCCCCAAAAACCTACTCACTCCCACCTCACCACCCTAGCATTCCTCTACATTGGAGCATTGAACCTTCACAGGACCAAGGTCCTATCGTCGTATTGATGCCAGATAAGGCCTGTTCAGCTCATTCAGTCCTTCCCCTAACTGTCCCATTGGGGTTCCTGTGTTCAGTTCAATGGTACACTGTGAGCATCCACGTCTGTATTGGTCAGTATCTGCCAGAGACTCTTAAGAAACAGTTGTATCAGGCTCCTGTCAGCAATCAATTCTGGGCATCAGCAATAGTGTCTGGGCATGATCTCCAGGTGGGGCAGTCTCTGAATGGCCTTTCTTTCAGACTCTGCTCCACTTCTTGTCACTGTATTCCCTTTAGACAAGAGTAATTCTGTGTTAAAATTTTGGAGATGGGTGGGTGGTACCCTCCCACAAGCAAGGGCCCATGCCTAACCTCTGGATATAGTTTCAACAGGTTTCCTATCCTTTGTAAGGTATTTCAGCTAATATCACCCCTGTGGGGTTCTGAAAGGCTCTTGCTTTCCTGGCATCTGGGACTTTCTGGTTGTTACTCCCAGTTCCATATCCCCCATTGCTACACAACTCTGTTCAACTTCCTGACCCTCTGTACATCTCCTCCCTCTCCTCCCATACCTGATTTTGCCCATGATCTTCCCCTCCTCCTCTTCTCTTCCTCTCAAGTCTCTCCCACTCTCTACTTCCCTTGATTATTTTGTTCCTCCTACTAAGTAAGACTGAAGCAGCCACAATTTGCTATTCTTTCCTCTTGAGTATAATGTGGTCCATGGGTTGTTTCATGGGTATTCCACAGTCTTTGCCTATTATCCACATACCAGTGAGTACATACCATACATGTTCTTCTGTGACTGAGTTACCTCACTCAGGATGATATTTTGTAGACCAATCCATTTGCTTGTGAATTTCATGATGTCATCATTTTTAATAGCTGAGTAGTATCCTATTGCATAATTATACCACATTTTCTGTTTACATTCCTAAGTTGAGGGACATCTGGGTTGTTTCCAGCTTCTTCCTATTATAAATATGGCTGCTATGGTATAGTGGAGCATGTGTCCTTGTTATATGTTAGAGCATCTTCTGCATATATACCCAGGAGTGGTATAGCTGGGTCCCCAGAGAGTACTATGGCCAATTTTCTGAGGAACAGACAGACTAATTTCTAGAATGGTTGTACCAGCTTGCAGTTCCACCAGCAATGGAGGAGTGTTTCTCTTTTTCCACATCCTCAGCAGCATCTGCTGTCAACTGATTTTTTGATCTTAGCCATTCTGACTGGTGTAAGGTGGAATCTCAGGGTTGTTTTGGTTTACATTTCCCTCATGACTAAGGGTGTTAATATTTCTTTTTTGATATTTAAAGTATTGTACTGGATATTTTATTAATTTACATTTCAGATGTCATCTCCTTTCCCCATTTCCCCTGCCTAGAACCCCTATCCCATCCACCCTTCTCCTTTTTGTTTTTATACCATTTTAATTACATGCATGTATTAAGGTCAGTTCTAGGTTGAACATTTCTTTAGGTGCTTCTCAGCCATTCATGTTTCTTCAGTTGAAAATTCTGTTTAGCTCTGTTCCCCATTTTTTTTTTAAACTTGGGTTATTTAGTTCTCTGGAGTCTAAGTTCTTGACTTCTTTGTATATATTGGATAATAGCCCTCTATCAGATATAGGATTGTTGAAGATCTTTTCCCAATTGTTGGTTGCCATTTTGTCCTATTGACAGTGTCCTTTGCCTTACAGAAGCTTTGCAAATTCTGCTGTCACATTTGTCTACTCTTGATGTTAGAGCATAAGTCATTGGTGTTCTCTTCAGGAAGTTTTCCTCTGTGTCCATGTGCTTGAGGCTTTCCTCCAATTTCTATTCTATTAGATTCAGTATATTTAGTTTTATGTGGAGGACCTTGATCCACGTTGATTTGAGCTTTGTACAGGTAGATAAGAATGGAACAATTTGCATTCTTCTTCATGTTGACTTCACCATTTGTTGAAAATACTGTCTTTTTTCCAATGCATGGTTTTAGCTCCTTTGTCAAACATCAAGTGACCATCAGTGTGTGAGTTTGTTTCTCAGAATTCCACTCCATTCCATTGATCTACCTGTCTGTCACTGTACCAATACCATGCAGTTTTTATCACTATTGCTCTTCAGCACAGCTTGTGGTCAGGTATGATGATTCCCCCAGAAGTTCTTTTATTGTTGAGAATAGTTTTCTCTGTCCTGGGTTTTTTGTTATGCCAAACAAATTTGAGGTTTATTCTTTCTAACTCTATGAAGAAATAAGTTGTAATTGTGATAGAGCTTGCATGGAAACTGTAGATGGCTTTTGACAAAATGGCCATATTTACTATATTGATCCTGCCAATCCATTAGCATGAGAGATACTGTATTAAAGATAGGGAGAATGTGGAAAGACTTGTTTAGTCCCTGATTTTAGTGATATTACTTCAAGTTTCTCTCCATTTAGTTTGATGTTGGCTACTGGTGTGCTGTGTATTGCTTTTACTATGTTTAGGTACTGGCTTTAAACTCCTAATTTTTCCAAGACCTTTATCATGAATGGATGTTGAATTTTGTCAAATGATTGTTTGGCATCAAATTAAATGATCATGAGGTTTATCTACTTGATTTTGTTTATGTAGTAGATTATTCTGATGGATTTCCTTATATTGAACCATCCCTGCATCCCTGAGATGAAGCATATTTTATCATGATGGACGATTGTTTTGATGTGTTCTTGGATTCTGTTTGTGAGACTTATTGAGTATTTTTGCATCAATATTCATGACGGAAATTATTCTGAAGTTATCTTTCTTAGTTTGGTCTTTGTGTAGTTTTCGTATCAGCATAACTGTAGCTTTATAGAATGAATTGGGTAGTGTTCCTTCTGTTTCTATTTTGTGGAGTAGTTTGAAGAGCACTGGTATTAAGTCTTTAAAGGTCTGAAAAATTCTGTGCTAAACCAACCTGATCATGGGCTTTTTATTTTTATTTTATTATTTTTTTTTTGGTTGGGAGATTTTTAATGAATGCTATTTTTCAGGGGTTATGGAACTGTTTAGATGGTTTCTCTGATCCTAATTTAACTTTGGTAACTGGTATCTCTCTAGAAAATTGTCCATTTCATCCAGATTTTCCAGTTTTGTGGAGTATAGGCTTTTGTAGTAGGACTTGATAGGTTTTTTAGTTTCCTCACTTTCTGTTGTTATATCTTCCTTTTCATTTGTCATTTTTATTTAATTTGGATTATTTTATTTAATTTAACTGTCTCTGTGCCCTCTGCATAGTCTGGCTAAGGGTTTATCTATCTTTTAGGTTTTTTTTTTTTCTTCAAAGGACCAGCTCCTGGTTTTGTTGATTCTTTGTATAGTTCATTTTGTTCCTACTTGGTTGATTTCAACCCTGAGTTTGATTATTTCCTGCAGTCTACTCCTCTTGTGTGTATTTGCTTCTTTTTGTTCTAGAGGTTTCAGGTGTTCTGTCAGTTTCTTTTGGGCAGCACTCAGAGCTATGAGTACTCCTCTTAGCAATGCTTTCATTTTGTTCCATATGTTTGGGCATTTTGTGCCTTCATTTTCATTAAATTTTAAAAGTTTTAAATTTTTTTCTTTATATCTTCCTTGTCGAAGTTATCATTGAGTAGAGTGTTGTTCAGCTTCTATATGTGTGGGCTTTTTGTTGTTTTTGTTGTTATTGAAGCCTTAGTCCATGGTGATCTGATAGGATACATGGGATTATTTCAATCTTCTTTTATCTGTTGAGGCCTATTTTGTGACCAATTTTATATGGTCAATTTCTGAAAAGGTACCATGAGGTGCAGAGAAGAAAGTGTGGTTTTTTGTTTGTTTGTTTGTTTGTTTTACAATGAAGTGTTCTATAGATATCTGTTAAATCTTTTTGATTCATAACTTCTGTTATTTTCAGTGTGTCTCCGTTTAGTTTCTGTTTTCATGATGTATCCTTTGATGAGAGTAGAGATTTGAAGTCTCCCACCGTTATTGTGTGAGGTGTAATATGTGCTTTGAGCTTTAGTAAAGTTTGTTTTATAAATGTAGGTGCCATTGCATTTGGAGCATAGATGTCCAAAATTGAGAGTTCATGTTGGTAGGTTTTTTACATTGTCTAGTATGATGTGTCCTTCCTTTTCTTTTTTGATAACTTTTAGTTGAAAATTGATTTTATTCAATATTAGAATGGCTACTTCAGCTTGTTTCTTAGGACTATTTGCTTGGAATATTTTTTTCCAGCCTTTTACTCTGAGGTAGTGTCTGTATTTGTCACTGAGGTGTGTTTCCTGTATGCAGCAGAATGCTGGGTCCTGTTTAGGTATACATTCCATTAGTCTATGTCTTTTTTTGGGGGGGTGGGGTGGGATTAACTCCATTGATGTAAAGAGATATTAAGGAATAGTGGTTGTTGCTTCCTGTTATTTTTGTTGTTAGAGGTGGAATTATGTTTTTGTGGCTATTTTCTGTCTTGTTTGTTGAAAGACTACTTTCCTGCTCTTTCTAGGTTGTAATTTCTCTTCCTGTCTTGGAATTTTCCATCTATTATCCTTTGAAGGGCAGGATTTATAGAAAGATATTTTGTAAATTTGATTTTGTCATGGAATATCTTAGTTTCTCCACCTGTGGTAATTGTGAGTTTTGCTGATTATAGTAGCCTGGGTTAACCTTTGTGATCTCTTAGGGTCTGTATGACACCTGTCCAGGATCAGAATTCTAGCTTTTATAGTATCTGGTGAGAAGTCTGATGTAATTCTGATAGGCCTGCCTTTATATGTTACTTGACTTTTTTCCCTTACTACTTTTAACATTCTTTGTTTTGTGCATTTGCTGTTTTCACTATTATATGATGGAAGTAATTTCATTTTTTATCCAAACTATTTGGAATTTTGTAAGCTTCTTGTATGTTTATAAGCATCTCTTTCTTTAGATTAAGGAAGTTTTCTTCTATAATTTTTTTTTTTTTGTTGTTGAAGATATTTACTGTCCCTCTAAGTTCGGAATCTTTACTTATCTTTATATCTATTATTCTTTGGTCAGTCTTATTGTGTCCTGGATTTCCTGGATGTTTTGGGTTAGGAGCGTTTTGCATTTTGCATTTTCTTTGATTTTTATTTCTATGTTTTCTATGGTATCTTTTGTAACTGAGAGTCTCTCTTCTATTTCTTGTATTCTGTTGGTGATGCTTACATCTGTGACTCCTGATCACTTTCTTCTAAAATATCAATTAGCACAAATATATTTTTCAAAGTAGATGAATTACAATGCCCTTGTTTATCTTTGTTGGGAAATAGTATCTTCATAAGCATAGAATCTTATGAAATGCCAGACTCTACTGGCATGGCATAAGTAATTTCCCCCAATGATTAAGGTGTATTACATCTGTTATTTTAATGTTCAATTATACATCATTTTGTACATAATTATTTCTCAGGATATTGTTCAGTACTTCTCCACAGAGATTCAGTTTTACTTCCTGCCTTCAAATCACCACATATAAATACATAGTTATGAAAACTACATTAGGAATTTATCTTTTGTGAATTATGAAAATATACATAAAAGAAAATAGAAGGTTGATTTTTTTTTTTTGATTCAGCTTTCCAGGGGAATTGGGAGAGTTGATCAAGTTTCTAGACTTGTCATCGTTACTAGGGGTGCTCAATTTCCTAACCTTCTAGTCATCTCTACTTACATTTGACACACATTCAAGAGAGATCTTCTCTTGAATATTTTATAATTCTTCTTTTGAAGGAGAATAATTTTAGAAATTTCAAGCTACTACAGATTGCCATAAATGAAAAAAAGTATTTTCTAAGAAGTGAATATTTCCTAAAGTTTGAGGCTTCCACTGAGAACCATTGTATCTTATTGGTCCAGGGTGTGGCACTATTAGGAGGTGTGTTCTTGTTGGAGTATGTGTGACTTTGTTGATGGAAGTTTTTCACTGAAAAGGGAATGGCCTCTGAGACCCTCCTCTTAGCTGCCTGTAACACACAGTCTGTTCTGAATTTCTTTCAATGAAGACTTTGAACCCTCAGAGGCACCAGCACCCACCATATCTGGCTACATTCTGCCATGCTGTTTAAATTTTAAAGAAAAAAAACTAAATAGTAAGCCAGGATTTGAATTCTAGTTACCACAGCTATATGACTCAATAAGAATTAATATATTTCATTAAAAATTATTCATAAGGGTCCATCCTATCACTTTAACAAATAGTGAACAAAACTTAAGTTTTAATAACAATCATTTAATTCTTTTTTCAGAATATCATGTACAGTATTTTGATTATATCTATTTCTACCTTTCCACATTTACACAGTCCTCCTTTGCTGTTCTATTTCCTGCTCTTATTTTGTTTTATAGGACACAATCTTGCTGGAGATAATACCAGGACATAATCCTGGTATTATGGTTCTTATCATATTTCTATCCTCTCCTGTAATGTTTCTTCATCGTAGGAACTGTATGTTAGATATATCAGATGAGATAAGGTACCCTATGGTTAGTTCTTCTTTACAAGTTGTACTTTTCTCTAGTAATCATCAACTGCAAAAATTCTTTGATAAAGGGAGAAAGTTACATTTGTCTGTGAGTATAAGGTTATGTATTTATAATGCAGCTAGAAATCATATTTGTTTATGAAAGTAGCAGAAGTAAGGTTTTTTTGTCCTTCTTTTCTAGATCCAGAGCCTCATCAACCATGGGTAGTTGGGTATATTTATAGTTTCAGGCATAAATTGTGTTCTATTTTACTGGCTTTAAATACAATTAGGGGACCGTGGTTGCTCCTGGGACATGTCACTATAGAACCCTTGGAAAAATCTTGCCATACTGGTCATTGTACTAGTTTTGAAGGACTAAAGATGGGTAGAGTTATTGATTTCTTTCTTCTCTTGACTGTTAACATAGCTCCTTCTGATTCTATGAAAACTAGTTCAAAGGTAAGATATTTCAGGGTCATATCCATCACACATTCTCCTAGTATTGTGTCCAAGCATGTGGTATCTTCAGCAATACAGTCTTAACGTCTTTGTCTCTAATGCAACCAATAGCAATGACAATAGGCTATATTGTTTTGGAAGTCTCTTGGATTTCCTTGACCAATCACTAGAAGTAGGTTTCCCATGCTTAGCATCAGGATTCTTGATAGACTTATAGTTTTCTATAGAACATTATCACCCCAAATTTAATAACCAAAATTATTCTGTGTATTTATGTATCTCTGTAAATATGCAAATATAGATCTATCTATCTATCTATCTATCTCTCTATCTATCTGATCTACTTATATATAATATGTACATACACATACATAAATACACATATATATTATATGTAATTTGAATTAAATATAAATATATGATTGAGAATTGTTTTTAAACATCCTTAATATAATTATTTTATGTTGCCTAAAAAAGACTTAAGCAAATACTGAAATCCATAATTATACTTATTTTTAAGCTTGGAATTATGAATTAGAATTCTAATAACCAAGATTAGCAAATAGGTTTTTTTCTCATTAATTAATTAATTTATTTATTCACTTTACAGCCTAGTTGCAGTTGCACCCTCGGACACACTTCCCCATTCTCCCAGCCTCTTTTCTTCAGAGAAGAGAAGGCTCTGCAGGAGTGCCAATCCACCTTGGTACAACATGTCATAGCAAGACTAAGGACATTTATTTCCACTGAGGTCAGACAAGGCAGCAAAACTATGGGAAAGGCAGGCAACAGAGTCAAGATACTGCTTCCATTTTATTATTAGAAATCTCACATGAAGAGCAAGCTGCATATCTGCTACATTTGTCTAAGGTACATAGATTCATGCCCTGTATGATTTTTGGTTGGTAGTTCAGTCTCTGTGAGTCATCATGGGCTTAAATTACTTGACTCTGTTGCTAATCTTGTAGAATCATGGATCCCAACAGCTCCCACATTTCTTCCCCCAACATTTAGATTGGCTGTGGGTTTCAGTCTTTGCTTCTATCAGGTGCTGCTGAATGAAGCCTCTCAAAAGTGAGTTTTGTGAGGCTCTTGCCTACAAGCACAACAGAGTATCATTAATAGTGTCAGGCTTAGCTCTCTTCCATGAGGTGGGTCACAAGTTGGGCCAGTCATTGATTGGCCATTTTTTTAATCTCTCATCTATGTTTATTCTGAACTTGTGGGTAGGACAACATTTGGGTCAAAGGTTTTGTAAGTGGATTGATGTCCCCCTCCATCCACTGAAAGTACAGCCTGGCTGTAGGAAGTGGCCACTTCAGGTTCCATATCCTCCACTGGTAAAGGTCTCAGCAAGGGTCATACCTGTAGACTCTTTGAAGCATCCCTAGTCCCAGAGGTGCCCCCTTTTCCTGTCTTTCTTCCAGTATTCACCCCCCCACCCATTCCTGATCTCCACCTCTGTTACTTCCCTCCATCTACTTTAAATGTATATTTTATTTACTCTTCTGAGTAATATTCAAACATCCTTGTTTGTTACTTATCATCTTTGGTTCTTTAGATAGTAGTCTCATTCAGTAGATAATGTGTACTTGTGAGTGCATACCATGCACGTCTTTCTGGATCAGATGTATCCAATTGCCTGAAAACTTTGTGATGTCCTTGTTTTCAATGGTTGAGCACTATTCTGTGGTGTAACTAAACCACTTTTATAAAATTCATTTTTCAGTTGAGGAACGTTAGGTTGTCTCCTGTTTCTGGCTATTATGAATAAAGCTACAATAAATATTGTTGATCAAGTGTCCTTGTGGTATAGTGGGGCATCTTTTGGGTATATGCTCAGAAATGCTATAGCTGAGTATTGAAATAGAACTATTCCCATTTTTCTGAGAAACAACCAGATTGATTTCCACAGCAGTTTTACAAGCTTGTACTCTGTCAAACAATGAAGGGGTATCCACCTTGCTCTGCATCCTCAAGAGCATGAGATATCACCTGAGTTTTTTTATTTTAGCCACTCTGATAGGTGTGTTATCTAATCTCAGGGTCATAAAGATTTCCATTTTCTTTATGGCTAAGGACATTGAACATTTCTTAAAGTGCTTCCTGGTCTTTCCAGATTCCTCTATTGAGAATTCTATTTACCACTTTACCCTGTTTTTCAATTGTGTTATCTAGTTTGTTGATGTCTGATTTCTTGAGTTCTTTATATATTTTGGATATTAACTCTCTGGTGGTAAAGATCTTTCTCATTCTGCAGCCTTCAATTTTGTTCTCTTGAGAGCATCTTTTGCCTTACAGAAGCTTTTCTATTTCAAGAGGACTCATTTATTAATTGTTGATCTTAGTTTCTGTGCTATAGGTGTTCTAGTCCATATATTGCATCCTGTACCAATGCTTTCGAGATTATTTTATACTATTTCTTCTATTAGTTTTAGTGTATCCATTTTTATGTTGAAGTCTTTGATGTGCTTGGACTTGAGTTTTACGTAGGATGATAAATATTGATTGATTTGCATTTTTCTTCTAGCAGACATCCAGTTAGATTAGCATCATTTGTTGAAGATGCTTTCTTTCTTTCACAGTATGGCATTGCTTTCTTTGTCAAAATATTAAAGTTCCATATATGTGTTGATTTATTTCTACGCCTTTTATTTGATTTAATTAATTAAAATGTCTGTTTTTATGCTAATACCATGAGATGTTTTTCTACCATTGCTGCATACTACAACTTACAATCAGGGAAAGTGATACCTCCAGAAGTTTTTGTTTTGCTCTTTGTCCTCCTCCTCCTCCTCCTCCTCCTCCTCCTCCTCCTCCTCCTCCTCCTTCTTCTCTTCTTCTTCTTCTTCTTCTTCTTCTTCTTCTTCTTCTTCTTCTCCTCCTCCTCCTCCTCCTCCCCCTCCCTCTCCCTCTCCCTCTCCCTCTCCCTCTCCCTCTCCCTCTCCCTCTCCCTCTCCCTTTCCCTCTCCCTCCTCCTCTTCCTCTCTTCCACCACCTCCTATTCCTCCTCCTCCTCTCCTCTTCCTCCTTCTCCTCCTTTTCCTCTTTCTCTTCCTATTCTCCTAGAAGATTGGTTTAGCTATACTTGGTTCTTTTTTAATATAAATTTCAGAATTATTATTTCAAATTCTGTGAAGATTCATGTTGAAATTTTGGTGAAAATTACCTTAATAAGTTGAACTCATCAGACATACAGAATGGAAAATCTTGATGAAGAAATGGACATTTAGTGAAGGACAGATGATCAGGACTTCAGTTATGAAGGATGATTTCATCAGAGGGTCTTCTTTAGGAGATTTAGACTTTAATTGTGTGAGATTGATAATTGGGTTTTTTTTTGTAGTAGTTAAACTTTGCACAATTTTTAGCATAAACAAAAAGGGAGGATGTAGAGGAATTTTAATCCAGCAACATGGCTGCTCTGACAATGGATTATACCCAAAGACCATCTAGATTTGTGTGATCAGGCAGAAATGAGACACCTTTCATCCCACTGTCTCTAATATAGGCTTGCCCTTAGCACACATCTTTAATATCAAATAATGTAAGTAAGATTAGTTTGCAAAAGGATGCAGCCATGTTTGAAAGTGACATCTAATGGAGTAGTAGAGAAGGTAAAGAGTTAGAGAAAAAATTATGAAATAAACTGAACACTTAGGATACACTGAACACTCATAAGTACAGACAGGAAAGAGGATGCTTAAGAGCAATGCAGAGTGTGTTATGAGTGGAGGGCAGTTCAGTTGAGTTCAGGCAATGCAATGGAGTTCAGCTGAGTTCAGTTCAGAGCAGTTCAGTGCAGTCCTGTTCAATGTAGTTGAGTTTTTGCAGTTCTGTTCAGTTTTTACAGTCAGGGCCATCAGTGCAGTTCAGTTCATGGAATTCAGAGGTAGTTTTTTTTTTCCAAGCAGAACAATTCAGTGAAAAAATGAGAGAAGACAATTTAATAAGTCATCTTGGAGAAGAGATTTGAGTTGGAACAGCTGAGTTCATTTACCTAGCCAAAGTTCAGATAGAACTACAAAGGGTGAGATTATTTTATGGTAACCCTCTGAGACAACAATTACATCTGGTAAGCAAAAATTATATTTACACACATATAAAGTTACTGGAAACATAATTTCTATCTCTTATAACACAGCCATTTTTTCCATTGAGGAAACACTGTCATTTAATAAAGGAAATGGAATAAAAACTGAAGGACAGAATATCATAGCCATCTGACTGCAGAATAAAAAATATGTCCATTGATGCTCATTCCTAAAATAGAGAAATATTTTCAAATTCTTAGTTAAAGGGGTCACTTTATGACATTTATCCTGATATATTTGTTCTCCAATTTTCTGATGTTCCTGCCAAACTATGGACTATTGACAAAATTATCATTTATAAACAAAATGCCATCATTAATATAACTAACTGTTGACCCTACCATTGATCACATAGTGTGGATTATGACTTAAACCATTGACTGTAGACTTAACAAGTGTTTTCTATTCTCCATGGATTGTGATTAATCTACACTTAAATTTTCTTTTCTTTGTATGAAATAGATGACTAGACCAAGTTAGAAGCTTGGTAGTTTCTGATTATCAGAACCCTCGTGGTCCTTATATGAGAGATGCTGTAATGATGAAACCTAGTCACTAATGGCAGTTGTCAGCATTGTATGTTAGTATTAATATAGCTTAACTAGTCCATAAAGATTTTTCTCTGAAGTGTAAGCAATGAAAAGATGGAATTGAGAAGAATTGGATATGGTGGAATTGTGAAGTACCAGTTGCAACAATTTCTTGGTTCGCATATACACATTTGCTGCCATTAACTTTTACATTAGAGATCAAGTATTTTGGTTAAGAAAATACTAGAGAAACTATTTTTTTTTAATCACCACATAATAGCAAGTCAACAATTGTTGCTTAAGAAAGAAAAGATTCTAAAGAAAGAAAGCATTTGTTTCAATACTACAGAGGAATTCTTTTTCTTCAGGCTTTTAACCATATATTAATGATCATCTCTATCTGTCTCAGACATGAAACAGGTAACACTGTATAATCTGTGTCATTGAAACAGAATGACATAATTCTTCACAAAGTAGGGAAAACACACAGAGACTCTCCCTAAGCCTGAGTCAAGCAAAAAATACATCTTTTTGATTCTCTTGAAAAAATATATAGGTTATAACAACACATCAAACATTTAAAAAGGTGTGCTCAATATTTTATGTTCTTCAATTGAAGATTATGTAAGAAAAAAAGTGCCTTCAACTTTGAATATCTCCCACAGATTCCTCATAAATGGAATTCCCATTTCATCATAGTACCACCACTAGGCTTTGGAATTTCATGTCACTCACTTTAGCATAGATGTAAAAAAAAATACAAATTTACTTTTGTTATCTCTTGCTTTGGAAAACCTATGTGAATATCATTACTGCAATGATCCAGTATGATATTTTATAGTAAGAATATTTCACAGAGATTAAAGACTATTTGATTCTATCTAAGATGTTTAAGTAACCAAAATAAATGTATCCAATCACTGTAAAGCAAACAAAATACACAAATTATATCAAAATGGTTTACTTCTTAGTAATAAATTGAGTATCAAAGAAAAGGTACATGGACTCTAGTAGAGAGTTTACATAAAAATAATAGTTATAGTTTCATGTGCTTCTTGATTAGAATGATACATTTGAAACATTTTATAAATAACAAGTCAAATATTTATTAAAATAAAGAAGAGTTCTATAATGGAGAGCAGCAATTTAAGTTGTTCTCATTAAAGAAGAGGCCATTTAAATCAACATGGTACAGTGGTTCATGAATATCTTTAGATGGAATTACTGTGTAACCTCAATTAGCAATACAAAATTTAAATTCACATCATTAGCTGATAGATTTGCACTTAGTGTCAAGTGCAATTAGAAAACTGAAATTCTGGAGGTTACAAAGTGATCTTTCATACGAATCTTGGCAATTGCTTCAGTCTGGGTCAGTAGCTTGAGAAAAACCCTTTATTTCATCCTAGAAGCTAGAATTCTAGTTTCTAGACCACATTACACTGTCTTTCCTGTAAATAAAAATCCTGCTGCTAGAGCCATGATGGTGTATCTTGATGGGACAAAACATGCAGAAGCCATGTGAGGATTCTCTTTTTTGGTTTTTTCTTCCAGCATTTTCAAGAGTAATTTTGAAGTTTTGTTACAGTTTAACTAGGCAAACCAATTTTTAAATAATGGTATAATAGATACTGAACTTCAGTGTCACTGATGAGGTCAAGACTAAGAAATGTTAGTCTTAGAATGTGGACAGCCGCATAGTGCCGCACCCTTAAGATGGCACTGGTCTCTGCCTTCTGCCACCTGTTGGCGAGTGCTCTTAGGAGTAAACAACTCCTTATTTGGCTGTGGCTGGTGATCTGGCTTGCTTCCGTGTATGTGGACCTATCTGTTGTTGCCACATGGCAGACAGGGATAGGCTAGTCCTAGAGTACTTAAGCCTGGGAGGCACTTCCCCCGGGGTCAGTCAGAAGCTTATTCAAGGTCCTGAATTAACTGCTTGGAGAAGAGCTTGTGTGTTGCGTCATCCTTGCTGGACGAGGGTGGGCATGACATTAGAAATCATATTAAGTTTTCTGATCCTTGAATTCTCATAGGAGTTGACATAGTAGTTGGTGATTGGAACTTCTTCCTGCCCTGGCTTCTGAACTGAAACAGAGATAAGCCTTTCCTTAGGAGCTAATTCTGTGTTGTTTTCTTAGAATTAACATGGTAAGTTCATAGTGTGAACAAGCATAAGAAACTTATTCTAATAATCATCAGTTCATTTTCAAACTTCATTTAATCATAGGAAGAAACTAATTTCAAAGTCTCAGGCCCTTGAGGAGCTGAGGACTTCCTTTTAGCTGAACAGCTTTTGTTATAAACAGTTGTCTGAGTCCACACATCTCAGGGACAACTTGTAAGGAAGCAGTTGCCTGACACCAGCCATCTCAAAGACAACTCCTCCATCTTGCAGACAGGCTCAAACAAGCTCATGTTCCCAGGCCTAGGAATGAATGTTTTCTTAATTGTCTGTTGACAATTAAGAAAAGAACATATACATTGCCTAAAGAACATATAAGTTGCTGTTATCTAAACCAAGGTACATAAGTTATATAAACATATAATCAATAACCAGTTATGCCCTAATTGATTACTTGCAGCTTGCTCACTCATTTGTTTCCTTAGCAGTCTAAATTTAGGGCCACTGTCTAGGAGGGGACCTGGATGCAAAAGCTGAATTAAGGACCTTTATCGCAGGTAACCAGGATATAGCCCAGTCTCTAAATGTAATTCTTGTTTAATGAGTAATATTAAAATGCATTTGGAAAACATTGCAGCTCCCCGAAATACTCCCCTTCTTTTGTTTCCATCCTTTAAAAATAATGTACAACCTTTCTTTGGGACATAGTTCAGATACCAACCTGCCCACCTCCTTAAGTGATCAGAAAATAAATGTTTCATTTTTTTTAAGCTTCCGTCTCTGAAGTGAGTTTTCTCTACTTCTACCCCAAACCCAATCCATGCAAACCTTTCTCTTCAGCCATTATGAAATATTTGCAAGCATCTAGTAATCTGAATCAAGCCTTTTTATTTATGGTTTAATTACCCTTTTTATTAATTAATTTAGTTATTCACTTTACATCTCCATTGCAGCCCTCTACTCTTCCCTGTCCCTCACACACACACAGCCCCTCCTCCACACTCCCTATCCTAATCTGGGAAACAGGAGGCCCCATTGGTATCACCCAACCCTGGCATATCAAGCCACCTAAAGACAAAGTACATACCAGACAAGGCAACCCAGGTAAAAGAATTGAATCCACAGGCAGGCACCAAACTCAGAGAAAGCCCATCGCAAATTGTTGGGGGACCTACATGAATACCAATCTGCGCATCTGTTACATATGTGTAGGGGAGCCTAGGTCCAACCCATGCTTTCTCTCAAGTTGCTTGTTCAGTCTCTGTCCCCAAGGGTCCAGGTTAGTTGACTCTGTGGGTCTCCTTGTAGAGTTTCTACCTATCTTAGGTCCTTCAATCCTTTCCACAGTTCTTCCACAAGATTCTCCAAGCTCCATCCAATGTTTGCCTGTGAATGTTTTTATCTGTTTCTCCCATCTTTGGAGTGAATCCTCTCAGAGTATAGTTATGCTAGGCTCCTGTCTACAAGCATAACAGAGTATTGTTCATAGTACCAAGGATTGGATTTTGTACATGGGATGGGTCTCAAGTTGTACTAGTCATAAGTTGGCCATTCATACATTCTCTGCTTCATTTTGGTCCATGCACATCTTGTAGGCAGAACACGTTCTGGTTGAAAGGTTTTGTGGATGGGTTGGTGTCCTTATCCCTTCACTAGGAATCCTGCCTGGCTTCAGGAAGTTGGCATTTCTGATTCCATTTCCCTGTGGCTCTGAGTCTCAGCAAGTCAACAATATAGACTCCCTAGGGCATCCCCTTTACCCAGGTCTCTGGAATGTCCTATAGATATATCTTCACCCTATCAGTTTTGATTCTCTCTCCCTCTCTCTGCTCTTTCTACACCTGACCACCCAGCCCCATTCACCTCTTCCACCTTCCCTCCTTTTACCTTCGATGACAATTTTATTTCCCCATTTACATGAAAATTCATAATGACCTAGTTTTTAATAGAAGACTAGTATTCTATTGTATAAATGAACTACATTTTAATTTCAATGTCTAATGAAATGATCATGTGATTTTTCTTCTTTCACATTGTTTATATGGTAGATTACATTGATGGATTATCATGTACTGAACCACTCCTTCTTCCTTGGGATGAAGTCTACTTGATCATGTTGTATGATGTTTTTGACGTCTTCTTGGATTTGGTTTTCAAGTGTTTTATATAGTAATTTTACATCATTCTCATAAAGAAAATTTGTCTGAAATGCTCTTCCTTTCCTGACTCTTAGTGTGGTTTAGCTATCACAGTGACTGTGGCCTCATATGATGAATTTGACAATATTTCTTCTAATTCTATTTTTTGTTTGTTTGTTTGTTGGAATAGTTTAAGAAGTATTGGTATTCCTTCCTTGAATGTATGGAACAATTCTGTGCTAAAATCATGTGGTCCATGCTTTTTCCTTTTTGGTTTCTAGACTTTTATTGACTGCTTCAATTTCCTCTGATGTTATAGGACTCTTTAGATAATTTATCTGATCTTGATTTAACTTTGACAAATGGTAATTTTTCAATTTTTGGAGTATAGACTTTTGAAATAAGATGCAGGGAATGATTAGCTCACAAATCTTGAATCTGGGTTCTTGAATCTTGTTGGGCTATTGTGATTACCATGGCTCCAAATCTTGACTGAGTTCACTCTGCATAAGGCACTGGGCAGATGCTACAGGGTCCCACCTGGTGGGGAGAGTTTTCACTCAATCTGAAGTTTTGCGGGGTCTCAGAGCTCTTGGATTGGAGATTCCCGGCCAGGAGATGGCCAGGGACCAACTGGTCTCAAGCCCTTGGGCTCTCAGACACCACTGAGCGGCCATGGAAGGACCGAGACTGAGGATGAGTGGGCACTCAACTAGCCAACAGTGCCCTGAGGGAGAGACTTGGTTATTGTACTCATCAGACACGGCAGCCTGGCTAGTTTGCTTGAAGAGGCAGTCTCCATGGTTGGAACGCAGAAAGATCCTTCAGGCAGCAAGTTAGGTGTGGTGGCTGTGGCTACAACTGCTCATTAAAGGCCTTCTCTGTGTTTTCCCTCCTATCCCTGAAACTCAGGGCAGACCTGAGTTAAATAGGGAGGGAGAAGGGGGAAGGGTCTGGGGAAGAATGTTTAATTGGCTCAACCCTCTGACCTTCTTATATCTCATTAGTATGTAAATTTCTCTATGGCCTGAGGCCTGCAGTTACACCCTCTCCCTGTGCTCTTTGGGAGGGGCTTCATTGTCCTATGTGACTGAACTGTGCAGGTTAATGGAGTTCCATGCCACGTGTTAGGAACCTAGATTCTGGGAGCATGGTGGAATAAATGCCCGTCCCTTTAAGGGTCTCCGGCTACTTCCAGCCAGCGCTTCTATCAAAAACCAAGACCCCATTCATGGCCCTACATCTCCCCCTGTTTTCCATTTATAGAAAAGTGGGGGGGGGGGTTACTGTCATCTGTAGTGAAAATTTTGGATGAGGAAAAAAAGAAATCACTATGTAGGCAGGAGGGATTTAGCACAACGAAGTCACAGAGTAAAGGGAGTTGATGGTGGGGGTTGGCAAGGCAAGAGATCATTGAACCAATTAAATACATGTGGTACAGTTTGAGGATGATAACATCTGATTAATCTAGATAGACATTATGTTTTTCTTACTAACATGTAACTTTAGATATTTGATTTTGGCAGAAGAGATCATCTGTAGCTGGAAGGTCTGGATTTGTCTGTAAGACTCAGTGAACATCTCTGGATCTTGGCGTATGTCTCTGGGTCTTCAGTCAGATGAGGTGGCTGGGAGAAGGCAGCTTACCAGCTAGCCAGCTTCCTATCAGCCTAGCCCAGGGCAGCTGTGTGCAGAGAGACAGGTGCAGCACCTGGGAGTGACTAGGTGGTGACAGGGGAGACTTGAGCAGAGGCAGCAGCAGAGGCAGGCAATCTCCCCAAAGACTGTTGTGGGACACCCTCTGGAACAAGAGACCCACAGTAAGACCTAAAAATTCTTGAAATTTTCTCAATGGCTATTGGTATATCTCCCTTTTCATTTCAAACTGGGTTAATTTGGGTACTGTTCCTCTATCTTTCAATAAGTTTGGCTAAATGTTTGTTTATCTTGTTGATTTTTCTCCAAAACTAGCTATTGATTTTATTAATTCTTTGTATCGTTTTCTTTGTTTCTAACTGAGATTTCAGCCCTGAGTTTGACTATTTCCTGCCATCTACTCCTCTTGGATGTGTTTATTTCTTTTTATTCTAGGTCTCTCAGTTGTACTTTTAAACTATTACTGTGAGAAATCTCCAATTTCTTTCTTTTTTTTTTTTTTAAAGTTTATTCCACTGACAGGCTTACATCCATGATCAGGTGATATCTGTGATCAGCTTCAGGGAGGGTCTCCCAGGCCATGTCAAACCTAGGTGATAGCAGCCTGGAGGATCTTCCAATTTCTTTATGAAAGCAGTTTGGGCTATCAACATTCCCCTTAGCACTATTTTCATTGTGTCCGATAAGTTTGGATGTGTTGTGCCTTCGGTTTCATTGAATTCTTGAAAGTCATAAATTTCTTTATTTCTTTCCTCACCCAGTGATCATTGACTAAAGAGTTGTTCAGTTTCAATGAGTTTATAGGCTTTCTGTTGTTTCTATTGTTGTTGATGTCCATCTTTAATTCATGGTGATCTGATAGGGTTCAGAAGTAATTTTAACTTTCTTGTATATGTTCAGACTTGCATTGTAACCAACTATATTGTCAATTTTTGAGAAGATTTTGTGAGATTCTGAGAAGGTATATTCTTTTGTGGTAGGGTTCTGTTGATATGTACTAGATGCACTTGATTCATTATATTGATTAGTTTCATTATTATTTGTTTAGTTTCTGACTGTATGACCTGCCAATGTTACATGAGGGTGTTGAAGTCTACAACTATTAATGAATGAGATTCAATGTGTTATTTAAGATTTAGTAATGTTTCTCTTATTAATGTGGGTAACTATGCATTTGGGTTATAAGTTTTCAGAACTGAGATATCATCTTGGTGTATTTTCCTTTGATGAGTATATAATGTCCTTCCCCATCCTCTTTATTACTTTTAGTTGAAATTTTGTATTATTAGATATTAGAATGGCTACTTCCACTGTTTTCTTTGATCGAATTTTCTTCAAAAATTATTTTCTATCCATTTACTGTGAGGTAATATCTAGTTTTGTTGTCAAGATGAATTTCTTGTATACAGCACAATGATGGATCCTGTTCATGAATCCACTCTGTTAGCCTATGTTTTCTTATTGGGAAATTGAGACCATGAATTTTGAGATATATTAATGAACAATGGTTATTAATTCCAGTGATTTTGATGATGATGGCGGTAGTATGTATGTATATGTGTGTTTCTATTATTTATGTTTTGATGGTGTGGAATTACTTATTTTGTATATGTGTTTACCCTGTTTGTATTGTAGTTTTCCTTCTTGTATGCTACGTAGGGCTGGATTATTGGAAAAGTATTGTTTAAATTTGGTTTTGTCACAGAATATCTTGATACACCATCTCTGGTGATTGAAAATTCTGCTGAGTTAATTAGTCTGAACTGACATCTATGACCTCTTAAAGACTGTGTGAAATATGCCTAGACCCTTCTGGCTTTAAATTCTCTTTGAGAAGTTTGATAAGATACTAATAGTTCTGCCATTATGTCATTTGCCTTTATCCCTTGTGACTTTTAATATTATTTCTTTGTTCTGTACATTTAGCATTTTGATAATTATGTGCTGAGAGGATTTTCTCTTTTGGGCCACTCTATTTTGTTTTGTGTAAGCTTCTGGTACGTTTATAGGCATCACATTCTTTATGTTAGAGAATCTTTCATCTATGAATTTTTGATGATATTTTCTGGGACTTTGAGTTGGGAGTCTTATCTTTCTATTCCTATCATTCTTTTATTTGGTCTTTTAATACTGTCTTAAATTTTCTGAATGATTTGTGTTAGAAACTTTTTAGCTATATCATTTTATTTGACTGATGTATTGATTTCTTTGATCATATCTTCTATGCCTGAGATTTTCTTTCCTCTCTCTTATATTCTGATGGTGATGCTTGTATCTAGAGTTTTTGTTCCCTTTCCTAGGTTTTGTTTTCTTTTTTATTTATTTTTGTTTTTTTTGTTTTAACTTTTCAAAGTTTATTTTATTCATTTTTTTGATATTTCATTTATTTACATTTCAGATGTCATTCCTTTTCCCCATTTCCCCTCCTGAGAACCCCCTATCCTGTACTCCTTCCTCCTTTTTGCTTTTATACCATTTTAATTACACTCATGTATTAAGGTGAGTTCTAGGTTGAGAGTCTAGCAATACAATAGCTGCATATAGTCAAGGAAGAAGCAAAGCAATAAACACAAGTTTTCCATTTCCATGATTGCCCCAGTTTTGTTTTCTTTATTGTTGCTAATTTTGTTCTCATATCTTTAACAGATTTAGTCATTACTCTCACCAATTTGATTGTATTTCCCTGCATTTCTTTATATTTATTTGTTTCCACTTTAAGGGTCTCTACCTGTTTGATTATATTTTCCTATATTTCTTTAAGTGATTTATTCATTTCCTCTTCAGAAGATTTGAATTAAAGTCATTTTCTTATCATTCAGGTATGTTAGGATTTTCTGGTACTGCTGTAGTAGGAAACCTGGAATCTGCTAATGCCATATTGCCCTTTATTTTTGTAATTGTGTACTTACACTGGTCTTTGACCACTTGTTTTTCCATAGTGTTGTCAGGCCTAATAGTCCCTGATGGCAGCATGCCTCTGAGTCTGTCTATAGAAGTGGTAATCTTGGTGGCATCAGTATTCTGGAACTGGAAATAGAGCTGGTTATCTCTGGTGGCAGGACGCTTTCAGGGATGTAGTCTGAGCTTGTGGTCTCTAGTAGTTCCAGATCACTGGGATTCCAGTTAGAAGTGTGGACCAGAAATTTGAGCACAGAGTGGACAGGGCAAAATCTCACAGCTGCTGGGCTTCACAAAGAAGCCCTCACATCAGGCAGGGCTTTGTGCTTAGAGATCTTAGGCATCAGCAGGCCTCCAGGAATGCAAGTGGCAGTTCAGTTGCTTTTAAACATACAAACATACCCTGATAGACTTATCTTCCCAAGTATTAAGAAAATGGTCAAGGTTTCCAAAGCTGATTATCTCACTACATTTTATCAATTAAATAAAATATATTGTCTGTATTTTTGTTGTTTATAAGGTCTTGGCATAGTATTATTGCTGAAATTTTCACTCTCATTTTCATGGCATTGAAAATAGTTCAATAAAACTCACATATAAAAAATAATAGTAAACAGGTTACAGTCAAGATCATTTCCAGGGATAAGAGCAGACTGTGCACAAGAAGATGGCCCTCAAGTTCTTAGTGCTAATATTTAGTTCCCTGACTATCTTTTGCCATTCCATTCTTGCCTGCCAACTTGGTTTATGGGTTTAAAATAAGCTGTTTTTTTTCAATATTTGTATCCATTATGCCTTGTTTTTAAAACATTTTGGATTTTGTTGCTGTTGTTGCTGCTTATCTATTCTGAGACCCTGTATCAGAAGTTATAGTCAAGATCTCCTGTAGCCACCAAGTTTAGATAAAAAGACATTTTGATGATTTTAAAAGTTGATTTATAGTGATAATAAGGCTGTACAATTTCATAATAGTGTGATCAATTATACAATCAGAAAGCCAGTACTGTGCTCTCATGGGACATGCAATATATAGATCCACTTACAAGTCCATCTTCTTAATAAAATTTTCATTTCTCGACTTTATTTTTCAATAATTTTATTTTCTAGTGAAGAAGATTAATGTATATAAAATACTCTACGCAAAGAAAGACTAAAGTATAGTGATTACACACTTCAAAAAACAGATATCTTTTTTTGATAAATATATTGCATTTTATTCAAATAGAAAGACATTGGAGGGAAAATTCATCATGAGGAAAGCATATGAAAGAGTTAGTAGCAGCAGTCCCATGTAACATTTGCAAGAACATTTGTGCATTTCGATTGGACCAAAACAAACATTCATTTAGTCATGATAGAAATAAACATTTTAATTTAGGTAGTGTTTGACACCCAAACAAATGTCTTCAAATAAAATAATATTTAGAAAAGTAGGACTTGTACAAATGTTTTTTGCTATGAAAATATTTTGTTTCTTAAATTGTTGCCAATGCAGGTGTTAACGTGTATGTTAAATAAGGTGTTGGTATGTTTTATGGTATGAGGGATCCAATTATTTTTCTGTAGCCATTTCTATGACAAAGTAAAACAAGAGGTGACTTAGTAACACAACAGATAATATGACTACTGATATGAGAATATTAATATTAACCTACATGAAAATGTCTTTTTCAATTATGATACAATTATTAAAAGTGCTTTATTGCCTTATAAATATTAGATGATAAGGGGTCAATTGATTATACAGAACATCTATAATGAGTTAAAATTTTGTTGAATTATTTCTCCCTTGAAAAATAGAGGTATGACTTTAAAAAATATATTTGGCCATGTTAGGTAAGCTTTAGCTAAGGGAAAGTTTTATACTCTAAAGCTAAGAAAAACTGCCTTCTTGGAAAGTATCTCTTGCGTCTAAATGCGTAAAAATCATTTTGTCTGGGAACTATGAGAAAATGGCCCATGAACTACTGAGAAATGGGCCAAGAAGAGGTCAAAGCATGAGAATCAATTTCCATTATAAATCTCACTTACAACATTATTGTAGCAATGTGAGTAAAACTTCTCCCTTCTAGGAATATGCACTAGGCTATTTCGGGGCTATAAAACATCAAATAAACCAATTGCTCTTAAATAAATAAGACAACGAAATGTTACTTGTTTTGTAGGTGGACAGCTTCTTACAATTTTAACTTAGTATAACATTTAAATTTTAAAAAATAGATGTAAAATTTAGCTGTCAATTTTAAATTGAAATACAATTAACAAATTTAGACTAGGAGGGGTATAAAAGTTTGGACTGTAAAAAAAAATTAGATAAAATTTTAAACACAAATGTGATTAGTGATAGATGAGTCACATGTGACCTACAAGAATGGACATGTATTTGTTATAGAGAGAGCTCTTTGATGTTATACTTAATACGGTTTTTGCTTGAGCTAATTTTATATATTTTTGCTTATTTTGCTTGTTTTCTAGGTGAATTCCTGATGAAACTATGTTAAAAAATTCTTACATTGCTCAGAAAATCTATCGATTTTAGGTATAAAAACTTGCAGATTACATTATGTGCACACAAGTTCATCATTATCTTTGTGTACCATTTTTCTGAATAATATATACTGTTTTCTCTTCCATTTTACTTTATAAAGCTGCTGCCATGGTTATCGTTTAATTAACATGTATTAGACAAAACTTTTGGGCTTATTTCTGTTTTTACTAATTATATTTTAAATACCATGAGGCTATTTCTAGCTTCATATACTTCCATACTTAGATATTTGATAAAGTTTTAGTTTCTATTTGCTTTAATATTATTTTTCTGCTTTCTCTATTCTATATTTTCTGTTGCTTCTCTCTTTTCTTTCCATCTAATCCCCCTTCCACATTCTTTTCTTTTTATCCCTTTTTGTTTTCTTTATTAGTTTAATGTAAAATTTTGTCTCTTCTTTTGGAAATAGAATTTTGTTTCTGAGTACTTTAATTTTATATAAACATCAATCCTACTGGAAACACAATATTAATTTTTATTTCTTTACATTATACTTATGTGGTATTTTATTCATCTGTAATTATTTTGAAATACAATTCTTTCTTTTCTTTTCTTTTTTTTTATAAATAATTTATTTTTTCTCAAATCGTAATTCATTCACACAGGGGTTATAAACACGGAAAGGCAGGACATGGAGAAGGGGATGACACTGGAGTGTGGGTGTTCAGGGGGAATACAGATATCTTTCAGAACTGGGTATTGGCTTGGTGAAGGTTCAGGGGACAAGTCACTATGACTCTGCCTATGACTCGCTTGTCCTTATCTATGTTGGTTTTGTCTGCAAAGGCTACGTATTTACATGATCTATGACTACTCAGGCTTGGAGATTTCCATAAAGCTGCCTATTTACATTAGCTTATAGCCATCTGTTTCAATGTTTTTCCACTGAGACCCAAGACTTGGTGTTAGTATACATGTATGACAGGCCTATTGCTGATTTCAGGCCTATGACTGATTTTAGACCTTCAGTGTGTAAGCAGGGCTTCCCCTGACATCTCCTCCCTTCTCTAAGGATAGAAGGGCTGTGGCAATTCTAAACTTGTAAAGGCGGGGATAGAGGCCTGACCTCCAGTATTAGAAGGGGACCTTGTAATGGCTCCAGTCTCCCTGTCGCTGTCCAGTGAGGCATGAGGGCCATACCCATCCCGATGTCTTTTTCCTGGAGAGGGGATACTTTTGACTTCAACCCCTATGCAGTCAGGCTCGTCCCTCAGGGAACCCAGAGAGATGTTTTTATCATTTATTTATATTCCCTTGCAGTGCTTAGCCTCGCAGCCTAAGCAAGAATTCAGATCGCTTGTCAGAGGGGGTTCTGGGTGGCTCCTCTCTTCTTGGTCTAGGGGCAGAAGTCCCCGCTTTTAGGTTGGGTGGAGATGGGTTTTGGAAACACCTTGTATAAAGTAACAACCTCATCTTGAGTCTCATGGTCCTCCATAGCTAAATTATGATAATGTATCTGAATAGATCTTGCTACCAAATTATTTATCTGTTGTATCACAGAGTTAGTCCGCCTATTTGAGGGCCAGGGACCAGAAGAAATAAGCAAAAAGAAACCAAATAATGGTCCCAAGATGGGAGGAAGTAGGGTTGACAACCTTGGAGAGGCTGAAAACCAATTCTTTACCAGCATTGATGTGTCTCTTTCTCTCTCTGATTTTTCTCAGGGCCTTCACGGACCTATTTCATGCTCTCTTTAACCATCCCTGTCTTGTCTATGTAAAGGCAATATTCTTCTTTAAGGGCTGTACACAATCAAGAGCTGTACACAGCCTTTTCTATTGTGATAGAGTAAATCAAGTCCCATAAGGATCTTTGCGATTTTAGGAGGTCTCTTCAGAGGGTGAAAGGAGGGATTTCTTCAGATTAGTGATGTCAATCTCTAGCTGTTTGATGTTCTTGTCAGTGGCCCTTCAAAGGTCTGAGTAGTATAATTTTGGAGACCAGCTTCTGGATTAGAACTTCTAGCAGCAGACATCATGGGTGATTCATTTTTACCTAGAAAGGAAAAAGGGAATTCTCAGGGAGATTTCTCTTCCCTGGATGTAAATTTTTATTCATTGTATTTATGGTTGGGCCTGACTTTGTGGGGGTATCTACTTATTTCATTAATCTTTTTGGTAGCCGGTTAGCTGTGCCTTCTGTGGTATTAGACAGGCATATCTATCCTCGGCCCCGTAGGGGAACTGGGTCTGGACCATTCCCTTTAAGGATAAGAGGGTCCTTCCCCATATCTGTGGCAAAGTTTTGTTTTTCTTGGTCATGCCAGAGGCAGTCAGCAGCAAACTTGCCATGAGCTTTCAGCTTTAGAGAAATAAAAGTGAACAAGGCATGATGGAGAGTATTTCACCAGGACTCCTTCTCGGGGGGTTACCATTCCCCCTCTTTTGTTTTTAAAGCCAATTTTTCAGTGTTCTTGCACAATCAGGGCTGAAGCGCCAACAGTCGCTCCTTCCACACTCAGAGAGTCATGAAGACCCTATTTAAGGATACATAAATCTATATTAATAATCTTTTGTCAAAGGACTGTTATAGCACCGCCAACAACTAATCAGACTACATAATATATTGATTAGTAATAGATTCTTCTACTTTTTGTGAGATTACCTGTCTTTTGTCAATTAATTGTTGAGGAAAATTATGATTTACTTCTCTCTTGAGAATATTGAACAGAGACTTAAATTCTTTTGTGGAGAGCTTAAAATAGGATCTTAGCCAAGTAGCAACTCCTAGAGACTTTTGAAAATAATTTAAAATTACTAAATTCTCTCCCTCTTTTTTTTTTTGGACGCTTTATCTGTGTGTGTGTGTGTTTATTGGATATTATACGTATTTACCTTTCAATGTTATCTCCTCTCTCATTTTCCCCCAAAGCCCCTTATCCCATACCCTCTCCTCCTATTTTTATGAGGGTGTGCTCCAAACATCCTCCCAGTCCCTTCTCCCTGCTCTCAAATTCCCAAACAGTAGGGGATCCAAACTTTTGGGGACCATGGCCCTCCACTGCCACTGAAGTCTGACAAGGTCACCCTCAATTCCCTATACAGGTGGAGACATGAGTCCCTTCCTTTGTGCTCTCTGGCTGGCGGTTTAGACTTTGGGAGCTCTGGTTGAAACTTTTGATGCTCCTTCTAGAAAAGACCAAAGCATCCACACTTTGGTCTTCCTTCTTCTATGTGAGTTTTATATGGTCTATAGGATGTTTCTTACATATTGTGAACTTTTGGGCTAATATCCACTTATCAGTGAGTGCATACCATGTATGTTCTTTTGAGATTGGGTCACCTCACTCAAGATAATATTTTCCAGCTCCATTCATTTGCCTAAGAATTTCATCAACTCATTGTTTTTAATAGCTAAGTAGTACTCCATTGTATAAATGTACCACATTTTCTGCATCCATTCTTCTGTTGAAGGGCATCTGGGTTCTTTCCAACTTCTGGCTATTATAAATAAGGCTGCTATGAACATGGTGGAGCATGTGTCCCTGTTGTATGTTGAACATCTTTTGGGTATATGCCCAAGAGTGGAATAGCTGGGTCCTCAGGTAACACTATGTTCAGTTTTCTGAGATACCACCAGACTGCTTTCCATAGTGGTTGTACCAGTTTACAATCCCACAAACAGTGGAGGAATGTTCCTCTTTCTCCACATCCTCGCCAACATGTGCTGTCACCTGTGTTTTTGATCTTAGCCATTCTGACTGGTGTGAGGTGGAATCTCAGTGTTGTTTTCATTTGCATTTCCCTGATGACTAGGGATGCTGAACACTTCTTTAGGTGCTTCTAAACCATTTGAGCTTCCTCAGTTGAGAATTCTTTGTTCAGCTCTGTGCTCCATTTTTTTTAATAGGGTTCTTTGATTGTCTAGAATCTAATTTCTTCAATTCTTTATATACTTTGGATATTAGCCCTTTATCAGATGTAGGGTTGGTGAATATCTTTTCCCAATCTGTTGGTTGCAGCTTTGTCCTATTGACTGTGTCCTTTGCTTTACAGAAGCTTTGCCGTTTTATGAGGTCCCACTTGTCAATTCTTGGTCTTACAGCACAGGCCATTGGTGTTCTGTTCAGGAACTTTTCTCCTGTGCCCATGTGTTCCAGTCTTCTTCCCAGTTTCTCTTCTATTAGTTTCAGTGTGGCTGGTTTTAGGTGGAAGTCCTTGATCCACTTGGAGTTGATCTTTGTACAAGGAGAAAAGTACAGATCAATTTGCATTCTTCTACATGCTGACCTCCAGTTGGACCAGCACCATTTGTTGAAAAGACTATTTTTTTTCCACTGCATGGTTTTAGCTCCTTTGTCAAAGATCAAGTGACCATAGGTACGGGGGTTCGTTTCTGGGTCTTCTATTCTATTCCATTGATCCTCTCACTTGTCTCTGTTCCAATACCACAAAGGTTTTGTCACTATTGCTTTGTAGTACTGCTTGAAGTCAGGGATGGTGATTCCCCCAGAAATTCTTTTATTGCTGAGAGTAGTTTTAGCTATCCTGGGTTTTTTGTTATTCCAAATGAATTTTAAGATTGCTGATACCCGGTTCTCAAGATATCTGTATTCCCCATGAACACCCACACTCCAGTGCCATTCTCTTCCCCACATCCTGCCTTTCTGTGTTTATAACCCCTGTGTGAATAAATTACGATTTGAGAAAAAGTAAATTAGAAAAAAAATGATTGCTCTTTCTATCTCTGTGAAGAATTGAGTGGGAATTTTGATGGGGATTACATTAAATCTGTAGATGGCTTTTGGGAAAATAGACATTTTTACTATATTAATCCTTCCAAACCGTGATCATGGGAGATATTTCCATCTTCTGATATCTGTTTCGTTTTCTTTCTTCAGGGGCTTGAAGTTCTTGTCATACAGGTCTTTTACTTGCTTGGTTAGGTTCACACCAAGGTATTTTATATTATCTGTGACTATTGTGAAGGGTGTCATTTTCCTAATTTCTTTCTCAGCCAGTTTATCTTTTGAGTAGAGGAAGGCTACTGATTTGCTTGAGCTAATTTTATATCCAGCCACTTTGCTAAAGTTGTTTATCAGGTTTAGGAGTTCTCTGGTGGAAGTTTTGGGGTCACTTAATTATACTATCATATCATCTGCAAATAGTGAGATTTTGACTTCTTTCTTTCCAACTTGTATCCTTTTGACCTCCTTGTGTTGCCTAATTGCTCTGGCTAGGACTTCTAATACTATGTTGAATAAGTAGGGAGAGAGTGGGCAGCCTTGTCTAGTCCCTGATCTTAGTGGGATTGCTTCAAGTTTCTCTCCATTTAGTTTGATGCTGGCTACTGGTTTGCTGTATATTGCTTTTACTATGTTTAGGTATGAACCTTGAATTCCTGATCTTTCCAAGACTTTTATCATGAAGGGATGCTGAATTTTGTCAAATGCTTTCTCAGCATCTAGTGATATGATCATGTTTTTTTTTTCCTTTGAGTTTGTTTATATAGTGGATTACATTGACGGATTTCCGTATATTGAACCAACCCTGCATTCCTGGGATAAAGCCTACTTGATCGTGATGGAAAATTGTTTTGATATGTTCTTTGATTTGGTTCACTAGAATTTTATTGAGTAATTTTGCATCAAAGTTCATAAGGGAGATTGGTCTGAAGTTCTCTTTCTTTGTTTGAGATTTACTGAGGTAGATCTTTGTAAATGCTCTCACTGAAGTTTTGAACAGCATCGTTTTCTCAATGTGTCCATTCTGACTATGTTGACATATAATTAATATTGCCACAGCAACAACAAAAGTAAGTTTTCTGGTTACCTATGAATACATTTAGAACAGATCAAAATTTTGGACCATGTTTCATGCAAATTTCCAGGTGATATCATACTCTAAAGAAGTATATTTTGTACCTTTATAATTTATTTGATGCTGTGTTTATTTGTAATTTTGTACTTTTTTGGTAATTTTTGTTTGAAAATGATTCACTTGTTCAATATTGATGCACTAGTTATTATTCATAAGAAAGTTGTAATATGCCTTATGGTGAAAACATATTTTAGATTAGAGTAATTGCAATGTTGCTATAAGCTTTAAGTTTAATGTAAACTTATCAATGATATTATTCATGCAGAAAGGAGACCAGTACACATTCTTGTCCTTGATATCCATCAGGAAGGTAACATATTGCATTCATGATATAGCCATCAAAAAAGGATAATAGGAATATTTTGATTGTTGAGATGATAATTGATTGGAGTTGACATTGATATCAATTGACAATAATTGACATGGTTGTGAGGATAAAAGCCAAACATATCCATAGTCTTTTTGTCCTGGGGTCAAAAAAATATTCATCCCTTTTCTATTTTTGCTTTCTACTCCCATGACTCATATCTCAAAGTAATAAGGCAAGAAAAATATTAAAATTTAAGGACAGGGAGTAACTATACATAGAAAATCCTTGGAAGAAATTTTCAAACAGCTTCTAAGTTACATTATAGGAAAAGATTATGTAAAAGAACAAATGTACAGAATTGGTTAAGGTATTTTACTCTAAAACTTTGTAGCTTCAGTTCTAACATAAGTCATTTTATGTTTAGGGGGATAAGTTTTCTTGGTGTTTTAACATATTTAATTTTTAAAATATTTTCTGATTAAACTAATTGCATCATTTCCAGATTAACTTTTCTCCTACAATGCTCTCTGCTGAATAAATTGCCTCTTTTGCTTTACTTGTTGCTAATTATTGTTTAAGTAGCAAATATTGGTGAGACATCATGGATATACCTCCTGATATTTCTAGGAGACGTAGTCTCATAACAAACATCCTACTTCTCTCTTTCCTACATTATTTCCACCCCCTTTTACACAATTATTTCTGATCATTAGGAGCAGTAAGTGTGTTGTAAATATGTGAGTTGAGACATTGCTCTACAACGGTGCTTTTTTATATGTTATGGTTTTCTATAATGATCTCCATTATAGAAAAGAAGTTTCCTTAATGACACATGAGAACTACAATTATCTAAAAGGATAAAGATAAGAAATTTATTTCATTTTGATTTTTTTCTGTATAGAACATGGATATAAATCCAGATATATTTTTCTACTTGTGAATGTTCAACTTTTTTAGCACCATTTGCTAATAAGACTGTTATCTCTCCAAGTTATATTTTTGACATTTTTCTCAGAAATCAGATAATGAAAACTATGTGTGTTAAGTTCTTGGTCCTCTATTCCAGGTTAGGTTTGTCACCTAACCTATCTTGTTTTGTGAGAGTACAGAGCTGTTTTTATAGTATAATTTTTCTACAAATTGTAATCATGTGTCATTATTCATATAACAGTTTTTTTTTTAAAAATCAGAGTAGGGTTGTCTATATTAAGTCTAATATAAACAAATATGAAATCTACATTTTTTTTATATTCCTACAAAGAAAACCTTTAGAATTTTGATAGAGAATACTGTGGATCTGTAGATTGCTTTTGTAGCCATAATTGTTTTTAGTTTTTAAATTATTGACTCATAATCTGGGAAAAATTTCCATATTCTAATGTCATTTTTTCTTTTTGTTACAGAATGCTATTTTCCTTGTTTTCTTTTTATTAAATGTAAATTCTCCTCTCATATAACACACCAAAATTAGTTTCCCCGCTCAGTCCTTTTCTCAAGTTTCTCCCCCACATCCCCTCTCTTTGGACTCATTTTCTTTTTGTCTCTAATTAGAAAAGAACAGGTCTCTAAGAGATAACAACCAAACATGACAAAATATTATACAATGAAGCAAAAACTATTACATTGATGTTGGACATATCATCTCAACAGGAGGTACAGAGTCCTAAATTCAGCCATATATCACTCAATGGAGTACACATTTGTACAACCTTTATAGAAAGCAATATGGTGGTATCTCAGAAAGTTAGGAGCCCATTCTTGTATTGCCTAGGTGTCTAAGAACTAGAGAATAGGTAGCTCAGGAACCTAGGATAAATTCAAACACCACTGGTCTAAAAAAATGTACCAATAAAGTGACACCTAATGATATTCTGCTGATCAATGTCTTACCTTGTCATCAGAAAGGCTTTCTCCAGCATCATATGGGAACAGATTCAGAGACCTACAGTCAGACATTATGAAGAGAGAGAGACAGAGAGAGAGAGAGAGAGAGAGAGAGAGAGAGAGAGAGAGAGAGTCAGAGACAGAGACGGAGACACAGAGAGAGTCTAAATAGATGTCCATCATGTATCTCCCCTAGGAGTTCAAGAATCCCGAGGAACAGGAGGAAAAGGGCTTGTTGGAACCAGAGTAGACAGAAGGCATCAGAATAAAAGGGCCTTCTGAATCAACTAAGTAAGACAAGGATGAATGCACAGAGACTGAGGCAGCAAGCACAATAATTACATGGGTCCTCACCAGGTGCTCTTTATTTTTTGTGGCTTTTAGCTTGGTGTTTTCATAAACTTCTAATGTCTTTTTCAATTTCTTTTTTTTAGTGTTTATCTTTTTTATTGTACAGGTCTTGTCCCTTTGCTAGAATGATTTGTTCATATTTTAAAAACTCTTATGCTTGTTCCCATTCCCCAACATATGTTTGATTCACACTGTTAGTCGGTCTTCTAAAATATTGTTTCTGCTGACTCTGTTCATGGATATATTCTTTTATGGCTTGTTTCCAGATTCAGACTTAGATAACAGCTGATTTTCCCCTCTCCATCACTTTGTTCTTCACTCTAGATTATAGTTTATTAATTTCTTTAAGTGATTCTGTGTCTTACATAGTTTCTTACAGTCTGTTTATTGTCTTTTCAAACTACTAATCTATTTTCAAAGTTGCAGTTTGGATGCTTTGTTTCATATTCATGAGGATGTAGGTTATCACATATAATCCTGCCGTGTCATTATTTTCTACTAATACAGAATGTCTTAATATAGGGAAATAGTTATTAGATATTGGTAGGTTTAATGGTTAACATAACCTATTTAGTTTACCTGGAGACATCAACTCAGGAAGCTGATGCTATATTGTCACAAAAATACAAATGAAATATGCTTATGGAATTGGAAACAAAATATTTAAAGCAGATCTCATAAAAGATCAGAACACACAGACCTGTGTCTACTAGAGAAAGTTATTGTCTCCAGTCCATGGCATTATTGAGAAGCTGTATAAAAAAGCACCCTACAAAGCACCATCTAACAGTAGGTATTCTAGTCTAATAAATCATGCTCTTAATGTCAGTATGGACTCTTATCCCTTCCTTTTTTAATCACTGGTTATGAAATGAATTAAATGGTTTCCTACTATATATGTTTTCCCTCTGTTATGAACCAGCATGAGCTCAAAGCAACTGGATTAGTTTGGTTGTAGGATAAAACTTCTCAAAGTGTAAGTCAAAATAAACCATTCCTCATGTTGGGTTATTTCCTCTCAGATATAGTTCATCTCATCTTAGCAAAAACAAACAAACAAGCAAACAACAAACAAGCAAACAGACAGACAAAGCTAATGAATGTCATTGAGGCCAGTGTGCTAGAACCCATGCACACAAAGAAATGTGCAAAACTCAACCTTCTGACTGAGGCTGTCAAATCAAGTATCTGTTGATGTGCTAGAATTATCTGTTATTCTTATTAATGTGTATTTGGTTTCTGATAGACAGAGTACATATTAAATATAAACCAATTCTTGAAGTTATAGTTCAGTTTCTTTATTGATGCTCATGGAACACCAAGCACATGGCAAGGTTATTTTTTTTCTCCTAATCCTTCCTACTAGCAGAGAACAACATCTGCCACAGCAGAAAACTGGACTTGGTTGAAATTATGACATCAAATTTGGCTTTGTACTTGAACCACTGAGACTTAATCATCAACACAGTAACCAAAATAGAAATATAATAACAAGGCTATTATAATAACACATGCTGTAGGAAATTGGAAATTGGTGAAGTAAATATATTTCAATATATGAGTAACTAGGATACATTTTAATGTTTGTGGAGAAAATAAATACACGGAATAAATGTCTAATAAACCAGAGAAAAGATTTACAAGTAAGGTTATTATTCATTTGTTTTACTCTCTGTATTCTGATTCATGATATTTATCATTATTTATTATTATATCATTTTATATAACTTCTATCAATAAAAAACTCTCAAAATACTGTTAAAATTATAGGAGAACTAGATGTTAATATAATAATCAGTAGTGAAGAATATTGATGAATATAAAATATATTTACTGAAGTTGTTATAAAGTCAAATATAGAATTATAAAAATTATTAGAAAAATATGACTAAAAGTTGAATCAATAAATACAAGGCTTTGAATTCACTGTTAAAGCTTTGAAGCAATTCAATTATTTTACAATCAATTTCTTATAGTGACTCATTCTTAAATATGAAACAGGATTATGGTCTGCCTGCAGTCACTTAATTGACACATTGTCACTAAAATTGCAAAGACTAATTTACTTAAAATAGCAGTAGAATCATAACATCTGGCAGAATTGTTCTTTTTTAGTGTCAACTTTTGCTGAGTGCTGCAAATGCTTTTTCACAAAATGAAGAGAAAGAAAAGAGGGAAGACAATTAAAATTTGTATTAAGATACTAGTTTGAATGAATATTGTAACCAAGGATTAGTGGATCTTCTTTTTTTATTACTAGGAAGACCTTTCATGTTCAAAAGGAGTTTGACATACATTTTTTTTTCTTTTTAGATACAGACATAAAATGATCTTGCCATGGGAGACAGAGGGCGGGAGAGTCCTGCATGGGAAAGTGGAGAGAGAGGGGAAAAGGGAAATATTATCAGGTGTGGGGATGGGGAGAGAAAGGGGCTAAGACCTGAGAGCCAGCAGAATAGATGGAAATATGCAACCTTAGGTCTGGGAGGTGGGAGAACTCTATAGAAAGTACCAGAGACCTGGGAGGTGAGAGACTCTCAGAACTCAAAAGGAGGGACCTTAGATGAAATGACCTATAGTGGGGGAGAGAGAACTTGTAGAGTCCACCTCCAGTAGAAAGACAGGGCATCAAGTGGAGGGATGGAGTTGCTATCCCACAGTCAAAACTTCTGACCCAGAATTGTTCCTGTCGAAAAGAACTGCTGGGACAAAAATGGAGAAGAGACTTAGAGAAAGAAGGTCCAGTGGCTGGCTCAAATTAGGATCCATCTCAAGGGGTGTCCCCAAGGCCTGACACTATTACTGGTGCTATTGTATGCTTAGCATGGCTGTCCTTTGAGAGGCCCAACAAGCAGCTGACTGAGACAGAAGCACATATTTACACCAAATCATTGAACTGAAGTTGGGCACCCTTGTCATTGAATTAGGAAAAGGCTGGAAGAAGCTGAGAAAGAGGGAGACCCCATAGGAAGACCAGCAGTCTCAACTAACCTGGATCCCTGAGATTTTCCAGATACTGACCTGCCAACCAGCAAACATACAAGAGCTTGTCTGAGGCCCCTGACAATATCAGCAGAGAACTACCTGGTCAGGCTTCAGTGAGAGAAGATGTCTGTAAACCTTGAAAGACTTGAGGCCCCAGGGAGTGGGAGGCCTGTCTGTGGGGGGACATCCTCTTGGAGACAAGGGAGAGAGGAAATATAATGAGGAAAATAGACAAGGAATGGAACAATGACTGGACTGTAAAAAATAAATGTAATATAAAAATATTAAAAAAGAATCAGTGAAATAACTTCTTTTATATAATGGGGAAAAAGGAAAAGAGGATGACACTTTTACTCAATATGAATGAAATTACAAATATATGCTTTAATATTTATTGCAAACACCTAGTTCTGATAGACAAACCACAGAAAGGAGAAATTAAGAGTCAATTAATGTAATCATAGTCCACAACTAAGCGTTTCTGCCAGAACAGGAGTGTTACATACACTTTAATCATATTCTGTAATACAAATTCTGTACAAATAATGGGCATTTGAAGTGACCCGTACTATATATATATGCAACAATTCACAGGTCCCTCTACATCCTGATAAATGAAAATCAGGTTAGATGGTGTAATATATGCTTTGGTCTAAAATTCCACATACTTTCTGGGACAATGGTCTGAAATAACTGTATGCACACTCTTTTGAGGGAATATATTTATCTTTTCAGAAAGTTGTAGACTAAGATACTCTGATCCTGAGAATCTATGATGTCCTTAAAATGACCCAAGCAAATACATTCTGAAGTTCTGTTTATCCAGCTGGTTTTAAAAACTAGCCTTTTCTAAAATTATACAAGTGCCAGGAAAATCACCCTTTTAAAATTTCAGAGCATGTCATAAAAGACCTTTAGTACAATTCCAAGACATTCAACTAATCTCATGTAGACTACTGCAAATAAATTTTTCCAATATCTAATTATTAAAGTGCACATGTATGTTTTGATATAACCAAACATAACAGCCTTCTTTCATTCAATTATTTTGAGATAAGGTTTGACCGTGAAGTCCATGTTGGTTTTAAAATTAAAATCTTCCTGCCTCAGTTCTATAATAACAAATGTGTACCAATATATATTGCTTATTCTTTTCTTCATAATGGGTGATTCCTGAGGCTTATTTTAGAAACTCTTTGGAGGCCTATTTCTATAAAAGTCTCTCTATAGTGAAGTTGTGAACTATATTTTCCCCCTTCCCTCCATGGTTACAATGATAAACTAAAGTACTATTTCTCCAAAGTTACCCTGGACTGCTAATGAGTTTATTGTAGCAGGAGTGAGAGGTAATTGACAGACCCCTGATGTTTCCAGAGCTGGCTCAATGAAATGTCATTATTCAGCATGAATGGAGTCCTCTCTATAGCTACGTAGATGAGTTCTTCTTTCAAATGTCTCCTCCATGGCTGTATATTCTAGATGTTCCAGGGCCTTAGAAATCATATGTAATTCTCAAAGAATTGCATACAAACAACTCAGAGGAGTATATGGATACTTAGTTGAGAATCCAATAACCCTGTAGAACCAGTTCATTTTGGAAGGAATTTCAATAAGCTACAAGGCAATTCTGGCAGGATATTGCTGTATAATGCTACCCTCATATGTTTTGGTGGATTTGTTTTTTTGGTTCTATGTATATGTCTATTACACATAAAATGTATCATGGTTACATTTCATAAACAGACACAGTGTACTTGATAATATACACAGAACCTTATTATCTTCGGATTTTTTATCCTGATCCTCATTCTCTTCCTGCAAATTCCCCATTCTATTTTCACATCCTTTTTCTAGATTTCAAATGTTTAAAAAAACTACCATGTAATCATTCTCTGAGTCTTGTCTATTTCCCACTTGAAATGGTATCTCCTCTATTTTCTCGTTAACAAAATAATGTCATCTTCCATGTATCAAAATAAAACCCTACTGTGTGTATATACTACCATGTGTTCTTTATTTACTCATCTTTGATGGGAAGCAAAGCTAATTTCTCACCTTTCTTAACTATTATGGACAAGATTACAGTAAATATAGACATGCATTTATGTTGTATATTGATTTTCATTTCTTCTAATATATAACCATTACTTCTGTATTCATGTCATTTAAACATTTTTCAAAGAACCTTTCTACTTACTTCTGCCCTGGTGACACTATTTTACATTCCCACCAATGTTATTTAAAATTGTCAATCCTTTGTCAACTTTAGAGCTAACATTTATTTTTATTTGTCTTTTTGATAAAAGTTATTCAATTGAGTAGTTGAGATTTTAAGTGGTTGAATGGATAATGATTTTGAGCACTTTAAGAATATACTTATTGATAATTTTATCTCTGCTTTTAAAAATATCTATTTGGTTCATTTGTTCATTTATTAATTTGATTCCTCATGGTATTTAAGATTTTATTAATTTACATACTTGGATAGTAATACTTTACAATGAATATGTGGCAAGATATAGTCTCATTTGGTACACTGTCTTTTCAGTCTAAATTCTTTGTTTTCTCTTCATCTAGAGATGGGTCCTTGTGAAACTTTTCTATTTATGTAAATATATTGATTGTTACTCTCATTGCAACTGTTATATATCAATCCACATATGGAAGCTTTTTAGTCTGGGACAGTCTCACTTTTCAATTTTTACTCTTATCTTCTGAGGTTTTTATAAGGATTTATTGTCTATTCCGACTTCAAAGAAGTGTTTCTGTAGACATCTTTTCTATCATCTGAAAGGTTTCAATCTAGCACCAAAGTATTTAATACTTCTTTGTTGATTTTTTATAAGAGTAAGAAATAATTGCAGTTATACATGCTAGATGACCCATGTGTTTCAGTATCACTTTAGTTTTTGATATTTGTTGATAATCTCATGTTTAAGTATACTGAATTTACATCATTTCCATACCCTTCTCTTAACACTCCTCCTTTCAAATTCCTACAAGCTTCATGACCACTTCTTGTATACTTAATATTATTGCATATATTGCTATACTTCAAATGACTTATATTGAAAGAAAGATTTCTCAACTCCTAGATGACATTGACAGCTTGCAACTCTTCATCTAGAGGTGGGTCCTTGTGAGACTTTCCTATTTATATAGGTATATTGTTGCTTTCATTGCAAATGTTGTGCATCAATCCACATCATTGAAATTTCTTGGTTCCTGTTTTACTGTTGTATAAAGGAGACAGTAGCCTAAAATTAGTGATGATTTGTCTCTTACAGTATCTTCTTTCCACCTTCAGTGATTCTCCCTGACTCTAAGGTGTATAGGTGGTAGTGCAGAGGTATCAAACAAAACTTGGTACGTGGCATTTTTCTATACTTTGACTAATTGTGAATCTCTCTGCTAATAAAATAAGCTATTTTATTGAAAGATGAAAGCTACACGTATCTAAATAAATAAAGATAAACATTTAGAATAAAATTAGTGCTGTATTGATTTAAGAAAATAACATTGCTAAGTTATTTTCTATGGTCTATGATCAATCAGGTGTAGTTGAGAAGGCTTACAATACTAGACAGGAGTGTCTTTATATTGAGGGGTTCTTAAATCTAATTAAATATCTGTTAGTTACTCCCAAGTCAAAAACAATACTACTCGTCCATTTGGATATTTTACTGAACTATTATTGTAGTTTGCAGGCCTACCAGCTGGGTAGATATCTTAGCTATCATATTGCTTTCAGATACTATGGGGGCTCTCACTTGGGTAGGAGAGTTTATGCCAGAACAAAATGAATTTGTGTAGGTCCATGTCTGAGGTATGTGCTGTCTTTAGCATTAGGGGTTTATCTTCAAGATCTTGGAGACAATGTAAGGCAATATCCTAAATTGTTTAGGTAGCCTCTTGAAACCCCATTCAACAACTCCAATTTATGTTTCTCTTGTATACCCCTGGTGTGTATTTAGGTAATATATGCCTCATGGGGTAAACCTTATTGCCTTACAATGTATGATTCTATTTAAATACACACATATAACAATATTCCCCACATACTTTCTCTCAGGAATTCTTAGTATTACTTATTTCTCTGTTTTTTCTCTTCCTCTGTATTATACTCCCTTCTATATCTCTGCTGTTTTTCAGTCCGTATATGTCTTTGACAACATTTTAATATGAGATTGCTGTGGCTATGTATATGCTTAAAAGTGAATTTTTTATTCTGTTCCTTAGTCTTGTCTGATTGATGGTAGTACCATGGTTTTTGCTATCATTAGTATATATCTCAGTAGAACTGTTTGGGTATCAAGGTACCTAAAGCTTCTCATTTATTTATTAGAATTGTGTCAGTTATGGAGAGTCCTTTGAGCTTCTAATATGGAAATGTGTATAGTTTTTTATAGTTCTATGTTGAATTATTAACATTTTGATATAATATTGAGAATCTAAGTACACAAATATCATTATTAATAGATTTTAAAATATATAATTGCTTACAATCTGTTCCATTTTGTTTTTGGTATCTATCATATGATTAAAGAAGTCTAACACCCACTTCTTTAGATTTTTTTTCTGGATATCTTAATTTTGTAAGTTTATTACTAACTGGATTGATTCCTAACTTATTTCTTAGTATGTTTATCATTTGAATATATGAAAACTTTTTATAAACTATGTATGTACCTTTTCCATAAAGTTGAGTTTTTTTTTTTTTTTAATTTTTTTATTGGATGTTTTATTTACATTTCATATGTTGTCCCCTTACCCCATCCCCCACCCACCCAGGAACCCCCAATCCCCTCACACCTCCTCCTTCTTCTTTGTGGATGTAACCTCTATCTACCCCCCCACTCCCACCTCCCCACCCTCAAAACTCCCACCCCCTGGGGCGTCCAGCCTTCATGAGGTCAAGGATCTCATCTTCCACCTGTGCCCAGCAGGGCCCTCCACTCTTATATATTCAGCTAAGGCCCTGGATCCCTCCATAAGTGCTCCCAGGCTGGTGGTTTAGACCCTGGGAGCTGTGGTTGGTTGGTATTGTTGCTCTCCTCATGGGGCCACAAATCCTTTCAGCTCCTTCAGTCTTCACTCTAACTCCTCCATTGAGAACCCCATAATCACTTCAATGGCTAGTTGTGAGCATCTGCCTCTGAATATGTCAGACTCTTGAAGACCTCTGAGGAGACATCCATATCAGGCTCTTATCAGCATGCACTTCCTGACGTCCACATCAGCATCTACCTTTGGTGACTGCACATGGGATGGATACTCAGGTGGAAAGGTCTTCAGACGGCCCCTCCTTCAGTTTTTGTCCCTCGCTTTGTCTCCATATTTGCTCCCTTGAGTATTTTGTTGCTCCTTCTAAGAAGGACCGAATCACCCCCACTTGGTCTTCCTTCTTTATGGACTTCATGTGGCCTGTGAGTTGCATCTTGGGCATTTTAAGGTTCTGGGCTAATATCCAATAATCAGTGAGTGAATACCATGTGTGTTCTTTTGTGATTGGCTTACCTCACTCAGTATGATAATTTCTAGTTCCATCCATTTACCTAGGAACCTCTCAAATTCATTGTTTTTAATAGCTGAGTAATACTCCATTGTGTAAATATACCACATTTTTTTAATCAATTCCTCAGTTGAAGGACATCTGGGTTCTTTCCAGCTCCTGGCTATTATAAATAAGGCTGCTATGAACATAGTTGAGCATATGTCCTTATTATATGTTCGAGCACCTTCTGGGTATATGCCTAGGAGTGGTATAGCTGGATCCTCGGGTAATGCTATGTCCAATTTTCTGAGGAACCGCCAGACTGATTTCCAAAGTGGTTGCACCATCTTGCAGTCCCACCAACAATGGAGGAGTGTTCCTCTTTCTGCACACCCTCGCCAGCATCTACTATCACCTGAGTTTTTAATCTTAGCCATTCTGACTGGTGTGAGATGGAATCTCAGGGTTGTTTTGATTTGCATTTCCCTGACGACTAAGGATGCCGAGCATTTCTTTAGGTGCTTCTCGGCCATTCGAGTTTCTTCTGTTGAAAATTCTTTGTTAAGCTCTATACCCCATTTTTTAATAGGGTAATTTGGTTGTCTGGAGTCTAATTTCTTGAGTTCTTTGTATATATTGGATATTAGCCCTCTATCAGATGAAGGATTGGTAAAGATCTTTTCCCAATTTGTTGGTTGTCGTTTTGTCCTATTGACAGTGTCCTTTGCCTTACAGAAACTTTGCAATTTTATGA
>NW_021604576.1:4574594-4579415 GCF_004785775.1 Grammomys surdaster | reverse complement strand
TCCAGTTGAACCAGCACCATTTGTTGAAAATGCTGTCCTTTTTCCACTGGACAGTTTTAGCTCCTTTGTCAAAGATCAAGTGACCATAGGAGTGTGGGTTCATTTCTGGGTCTTCAATTCTATTCCATTGATCTTCCTGCCTGTCTCTGTACCAATACCAGGTAGTTTTTATCACTATTGCTCTGTAGTACAGCTTGAGGTCAGGGATGGTGATTCCTCCCGAAGTTCTTTTATTGTTGAGAATAGTTTTCGCTATCCTAGGTTTTTTGTTATTCCATATGAATTTGAGAATTTCCTTTTCTAACTCTGTGAAGAATTGAGTTGGGATTTTAATGGGGATTGCATTGAATCTGTAGATTGCTTTTGGCAAGATGGCCATTTTTATTATATTAATCCTGCCAATCCATGAGCATGGGAGATCTTTCCATCTTCTGAGATCTTCTTCAATTTCTTTCTTCAGAGACTTGAAGTTCTTGTCATACAGGTCTTTCACTTGCTTGGTTAGATTCACACCAAGGTATTTTATATTATTTGCAACTATTGTGAAGGGTGTCATTTCCCTAATTTCTTTTTCAGTCTGTTTATCTTTCATGTAGAGGAAGGCTACTGATTTGTTTGAGTTGATTTTATAACCAGCCACTTTGCTGAAGTTGTTTATCAGGTTTAGGAGTTCTCTGGTGGAAGTTTGGGGGTCACTTAAGTATACTATCATATCATCTGCAAATAGCGATATTTTGACTTCTTCCTTTCCTATTTGTATCCCTTTGACTTCTTTTTGCTGTCTAATTGCTCTGGCTAAGACTTCCAGTACTATATTGAATAGGTAGGGGGAGAGTGGGCAACCTTGTCTAGTCCCTGATCTTAGTGGGATTGCTTCAAGTTTCTCTCCATTTAGCTTGATGTTGGCTACTGGTTTGCTGTAAATTGCTTTTACTATGTTTAGGTAGGGGCCTTGAATTCCTGATCTTTCCAAGACTTTTATCATGAAGGGATGTTGAATTTTGTCAAATGCTTTCTCAGCATCTAGTGAGATGATCATGTGGTTTTTTTCTTTAAGTTTGTTTATATAGTGGATTACATTGATGGATTTCCGAATATTGAACCATCCCTGCATTCCTGGGATAAAACCTACTTGATCATGATGGATGATTGTTTTGATGTGGTCTTGGATTCAGTTTGCTAGAATTTTATTGAGTATTTTTGCATCGATGTTCATAAGGGAGATTGGTCTGAAGTTCTCTTTCTTTGTTGGGTCCTTGTGGGGTTTGGGAATGAGTGTAATTGTAGCTTCATAGAACGAATTGGGTAGTGTTCCTTCTGTCTCTATTTTGTGGAATAGTTTGAAGAGAATTGGTATTAGGTCTTCCTTGAAGGTCTGATAGAATTCAGCACTAAAACCATCTGGTCCTGGGCTTTTTTTAGTGGGGAGACTTTTAATGACTGCTGCTATTTCCTGAGGGGTTATGGGACTATTTAGATGGTTTATCTGCTCCTGGTTTAATTTTGGTACCTGGTATCTGTCTAGGAAATTGTCCATTTCATCCAGGTTTTCCAGTTTTGTTGAGTATAGACCTTTGTAGTAGGATCTGATGATTTTTTTAATTTCTTCCGTTTCTGTTGTTATGTTTCCCTTTTCAGTTCTGATTTTATTAATTTGGATACTCTCTCTGTGCCCTCTGGTTAATCTGGCTAACGGTTTATCTATCTTGTTGATTTTCTCAAAGAACCAACTCCTGGTTTTATTGATATTTTGTATTGTTCTTTCAGTTTCTATTTGGTTGATTTCAGCCCTGAGTTTGATTATTTCCTGCCTTCTACTCCTCCTGGGTGTATTTGCTTCTTTTTGTTCTAGGGCTTTTAGTTGTGCAGTCAACTTGTTAGTGTGTGCTCTTTCCAGTTTCTTTTTGTAGGCACTTAGAGCTATGTGTTTTCCTCTTAGCACTGCCTTCTTGGAGTCCCACAAGTTTTGGTATGATGTGTCCTCATTTTCATTGAAATCTAAAAAGTCTTTAATTTCTTTCTTTATTTCTTCCTTGACCAAGTCATCATTGAGTAGAGAGTTGTTCAGTTTCCATGTGCACATGGGTTTTCCATTGGTTTTGTCATTATTAAAGACCAGTCTTATTCCATGGTGATCTGATAAGAGGCAAGGGATTATTTCAATCTTTTTGTATCTGTAGAGGCTTGTTTTGTGACCAATTATATGGTCTATTTTGGAGAAGGTACCATGAGGTGCTGAGAAAAAGGTATATTCTTTTGTTTTAGGATGAAATGTTCTATAGATGTCTGTTAAGTCCATTCGGTTCATAACTTCTGTTAATGTCAAAGTGTCTCGGTTTAGTTTCTGTTTCCATGATCTGTCCATTGCTGAGAGTGGGGTGTTGAAATCCCCCACTATTATTGTGTGAGGTGTAATGTGTGTTTTGAGCTTTAGTAAAGTTTCTTTTATGTATGTAGGTGCCCTTGCATTTGGGGCATAAATGTTCAGAATTGAGAGTTCACCTTGGTAGCTTTTTCCTTTGATGAGTATGAAGTGTCCTTCCTTACCTTTTTTGATTAATTTTGGATGGAAGTCGATTTTATTTGATATTAGAATGGCTACTCCAGCTTGTTTCTTGGGACCATTGGCTTGGAAAATTGTTTTCCACCCTTTTATTCTGAGGTAGTGTCTCTCTTTGTCACTGAGGTGTGTTTCTTGTATGCAGCAAAATTCTGGGTCTTGTTTGTGTATCCAGTCTGCTAGTCTGCGTCTTTTTATTGGGGAATTGAGACCATTGATGTTAAGAGATATTAAGGAAAAATGATTGTGGCTTCCTGTTATTTTTGTTATTAGAGGTAAAGTTATGTTTGTATAGTTATCTTCTTTTGGGGTTGTTGGAAGATTACTTCCTTGCTTTTTCTAGGTTGTAGTTTCCCTCCTTGTGTTGGCGTTTTCCATCCATTATCCTTTGAAGTGCTGGGTTTGTGGGAAGATATTGTGCAAATTTGGTTTTGTCATGGAATATCTTGGTTTCACCATCTATATTGATTGAGAGTTTTGCTGGGTATAGTAATCTGGGCTGGCAATTGTGTTCTCTTAGGGTCTGTATGATGTCCGTCCAGGCTCTTCTGGCTTTTATAGTCTCTGGTGAGAAGTCTGGTGTAATTCTTATAGGTCTGCCTTTATATGTTACTTGACCTTTTTCCCTTACTGCTTTTAGTATTTTTTCTTTGTTTTGTGCATCTGATGTTTTGATTATTATGTGACGGGAGGTATTTCTTTTCTGGTCTAGTCTATTTGGTGTTCTGTAGGCTTCTTGTATGTTTATGGGCATCTTGTTCTTTAGGTTAGGGAAATTTTCCTCAATGATTTTGTTGAAGATATTTACTGGCCCTTTAAGTTGGGAATCTTCATTCTCATCTATACCTATTATCCTTAGGTTTGGTCTTCTCATTGTGTCCTGGATTTCCTGGATGTTTTGAGTTAGGAGTTTTTTGCGTTTTGCATTTTCTTTGACAACTGTGTCAATATTTTCCACCGTATCTTCTGCATTTGAGATTCTCTCTTCTATCTCTTGTATTCCGTTGGTGATGCTTGCGTCTGTGACTCCTGATCTCTTTCTTAGGTTTTCTATCTCCATGGTTGTCTCCCTTTGAACTTTCTTTATTGTTTCTATTTCTAGTTTCAGGTCCTGAATGTTTTTGTTTAATTCCTTCTTTGTGTTTTCTTCCATTTCTTTAAGGGATTTCTGTGATTCCTCTTTAAGGGCTTCTATCTGTTTACTTGTACTCTCCTGTATTTCTTTAAGGGAGTTACTTAATTCCTTCTTATAATCCTCTATCATCGTCATGAGAAGTGATTTTAATTCTGAATCCTGCTTTTCAGGTGTGAAGGGGTGTTCAGGGCTTGCTATATTGGGAGAACTGGGCACTGATGATGCCAAGAAACTTTGGTTTCTGTTGCTTATGTTCTTGCGCTTGCCTTTCGCCATCTGGGTAACTCTAGTGGTACCTGCCCTCTCTGTGTAAGATTGGAATCTGTATTTCCAGTTATCTTGCTTATTGCAGAGCTCCTCGGAGTCCAGAGGTCTCTGTGGTCTTATGCCCCTAATCTCCCGGGTGGAAGAACTCCTGGGACTCAGGCCACCTCTTGGATCTGGTAATCCTTCTGTTCTGAGTGCAGTGGCTCCTCGGCTGCTCTGAGTGCAGTGGGTTCTCGATGACTCAGGATTCAGTTTCAGCTGCTCTGAGTGCAGTGGCTCCTAGATGACTCAGGATTCAGTTTCTCCACAGGACAGGAGCAGACCAACTCTGTGTCAGCTGCTCTGAGTGCAGTGGCTCCAGCTGCTCTGAGTGCAGTGGGTCCCTGATGACTCAGAATTCAGTTTCAGCTGCTCTGAGTGTAGTGACTTCTCGATGACTCAGGATTCAGTTTCTCCACAGGACAGGAGCAGACCTACTCTGTGTCTGCTCCAGTCCCAGGGACCAGGCAGGGGCCGAAGGGAAGTGGAATTCCGGAGGGGCAGGGTTTGGGTAGCTGCTGTGCCCTAGATGTCCCTGGCTCCCAGATGTATTTCTGGGGCCTAGGGAGTGAGATGGAGTTCTTACCAGCTGCTCTGAGTGCAGTGGCTCCTGGATGACTCAGGATTCAGTTTCTCCACAGGACAGGAGCAGACCGACTCTGTGCCTGCTCCAGTCCAAGGGACCAGGCAGGGGCCGAAGGGAAGTGGAATTCCGGAGGGGCGGGGTTTGGGTAGCTGCTGTGCCCTGGATGTCCCTGGCTCCCAGATGTATCTCTGGGGCTTAGGGAGTGAGATGGAGTTCTTACCAGCTGCTCTGAGT
>NW_021604576.1:4565673-4574584 GCF_004785775.1 Grammomys surdaster | reverse complement strand
GCTTAGGGAGTGAGATGGAGTTCTTACCAGCTGCTCTGAGTGCAGTGGCTCCTGGATGACTCAGGATTCAGTTTCTCCACAGGACAGGAGCAGACCGACTCTGTGTCTGCTCCAGTCCAAGGGACCAGGCAGGGGCCGAAGGGATAAAGTTGAGTTTTGTTGCCGAGAAACAATGCTCACAATAAGGGTATAAGGAGAATGATTGAGGTAAACATAAATGTTTGTAAAATCCAGGAGTGCTCTGGCCCTGTTGAGAGTATAGAGGTCACCTTTGCTATTGGAAATTACTCGTGACATCTCCTATAAAGATAGGTTCTGCTAACTGAAAAATAATGCTCATGTTAAAAGTATAAGGATGAAGAGTCTGGCATAACCATCATAGTCTAGGAGATGCAGATGTGGCCTGGCCCTATGGTAGCACAGATTATCAGACTATTAGCTAAATCAATTCCAAGGCTTCTGAAAGGAAAACACTATACATCTCTTTTGTTGAAGAGATAAGCCTGCATGTTAAACCTTCCTGGTTTCTCTAGGGCCTGTCTGTGAGCATGAGGACTTCATACCCTCTATAGGAAGGCTTCAATGAATTTCCAATTATTGTGGCTTAGAGAGCTGGCTCAGAGGTTATGCACATTGGATGTTCTTGCAGTGTATCCCTTTTCGGTTTTCTAGCAATCAAATGATGGGTCAAAGCTGTCTTTAGTTCTAATTGTAGTGAATCAGGTGGCTTTTGGGACCTCTGAGGGCACAAGGCATAGTTTGGCATTGTACAGGGATATATAAGTATCTGTGAATAAAGAATGAAGTCCTTTGACTCTACACACAAGATTGATATTACTAGACAGTTTTATGTTTAGATTCTGCAGATACCCTCATCCTGTTTTCTATGGTGGTTAGAATAATTTAGTTTCCTAACAGCACTGTCTATGTTTTATACTTTCTCTGAGTCCTTACCAGAATGTATATTCCTTTCTTTCTTGTGAATTTTGCTCCTTTGCTGATTGAGGAAAAGTCTCACTCTGACTTCAAAATCACAGTGCAACTGCGACTGGCCTTGAATTCCTGCTCATCTCTCAGTTTCCCAGTGATGGAATTACTAGTATGTACCACCCTTACCAGATTGTCCTGGATTTCATTAGGATAAGACTTTGAAATGATGTAGAATCATAGCTTGCAAGATTGATGCCTGAGGACATGGAACATTTTGTTGTTGCTGCTGTTTTGTTTCTCTTCATTTTTTTAAGAAATGTACTTGTGTATATAATGCTGTTTCTACATTCTGTATGGAGGTAAGAATGACCTTGCACTTCTAATCTGGCTTGTCTGGAGTTAATGATTTTATATAATATTGAAGCTCATCTATATTTTCCTTATATTTCTCTGTTTTAATGTATGTATTCTACCTATAATTGAAAATTATATTTGAAATTTTTCATTATAGCAAAGAGATCCTGGTATGTTTGTATTTTTAATTTTATACAACTCTTGGAACTTTTGACCGTTCTTCCTATACTCTACTACTAGTCAAATATAATTAATAAACATCTACAGAATATTCTAAATAAGCAAATCAGTAGTATTATTTCCTATGGTGTTCAAGTTCTAAGACAATATTTATGCCTTCACACCCTTGTGTGCTGGTTAAGATATTGTATCTATAAAGCATGGGAGTACAGATGTCTTGCATTTCATTTTTGCCTGTTTAGTATTGGTTCTTCTGATAGAAGAAACTTTATGGAATATTGTTTTCTCTATAGATCTTTGTATTGTTTGTCATATAGAAGAGACTATAGAATATAAACAGTAAGTTTATAATATTACTCTAAATATCTTCTTCTCTTTTCATCTCTACATTCTTTATATGGGTAAAGCAAATTTTCTACTGGCAGACCTCAGGTCCTAGCACCTTTATAGAGTTGACACTACCTACTGTAGGAGTTATGCCAGTCTATTGCTCAATACACATTTCTACTTTGTAGAACACTTCATTTTTACCTCAAAGCCTTTCTTCTTTAATTAGACAGACACTATAGTTTTAGTTTGTGATTTGTGCACAAACTGTTGTCTAGTTTCTATGAGTGGGAGCATAGGGGAGAGACTTTTACATATAGAGAAGCCTAGGAACCAGCTCAGAAAGTCTATGTAAGTGAATAAAAAAGTGCCAAAACAAAGCAACATGAAACAAACAGCACCTCACACACACATACACCCTTAATGGAGTCTGTTTTCAGCTTGACAACTACTCCTGAGTAACAGGCTTGCCCTGGAGTGCAGTTGATACATTTAGTGACACACCACTGGAGAAAAATAATTTTCTATTTTTCAGAATGTTTCAGGTGCAAATAGTTTCCCATTCATGGGTAGGACTTTAAATCTATTATTTTCCTTTGTCAGTGCTGGGATTTTTTTTCTTAACTTAGCTAGTCTCAGATTCTTGGCCACATTAGCAGTGTCAAGTGCATGTTCTATCTAATGAAGGGGCTTGATTTAATACAAGCAAAATATGGTTGGTTACTCATATAACATTTGTGCCACTATCACAATAATGTATCTTTCAGGAAAGTTTCTTTTGTAGAAAATAGGATTTATAGTTAGATGATACTGATAATTAGTTTTTTCTCCCAGTAACATGCAAAGTACCTTTCAGCAACATTAATGCTATTCAGTAGGGAAGAAGCTTTGAATTGAGAACCAGTTGATTTTTCCATATTCAAACATAGTTTCTTCAGTAACAGGGTTTTACAACAGGCCATGGAAATTAACAAATAACCTTGAAAACACCCCATAATGTTTCCTTTTGACTAGTAAATATATATATATATATATATATATATATATATATATATATATATAAAATTTATCCATGATATTTTGCTTGGTGACACAAGATGAGTTGGAACATTGTGGTCCCCATTAAATGGTTAGATTACTTTCTTTACATTTCCCCTTCATTTGAAGATCATTTCCTTTTCCTTTGTTCTTTGGGAACTGTAAACATTCTGTGGTACTTGAACTGAAACATATCTAAATCTTGTAATCCATATCCATATAAAATTGAAATGATACTAATTTTTCCTTTTGTTTCTGTTACTTTACTTAAGTTGTTGCTTCTATTTGCCCACAAATTTTTTAGTTTTATTTTTGTTAACATCTGCATAATACTGCAACATGAAAATGTACCATATATTTATTATCAGTAGATGCACACCTAGGCAATTTTAACCTTCTGACAATTAAGAAGAAAGAATTGGTGAATGCTGATGAGTGAGTATAGTTGTAGTAATGCATAGAATACTTTGAAAATTTGCCCAAGTGTAGAAGAGCAGAATCCTGTGGTAGATAGATTTTCAGCTTTTTATAGAACCTACACACTGATGTGTATAAGGCCTACAGCAGTTTGCACTCCCACCAAAAATGAATATTCTCCTTCCCCCACATGTTTGTCAGCATTTGCCAGTCTTTTGCCTTATAGATCTTGACCATTCTGACTGTGGTAAGATGAAATATCAAAGTTGAATTTTTTAAGAGCCAAGATCTCTTGAATTATTTTTAAAAATTATTTTCCTAAAACTTTTCCAGCATTAGTAGAGTATGTGTCTCTAAAGATTCCTGCCTAGTCGTAGTAGATATTTGTCAAGTAATACATTGAGTGTTGATTATATTTCTGTCTGTTTGTTGTTGTCTGATTGCAGCGCAGTCTTTTTTATTATATTATTTTATTTTTTGGTCTCTTCTTGCTTGCACAGCCACACAGAGCTACTTTGTGGCTCTCTCTCTCTCTCTATGTATGTGTGTGTGTTTGTGTGTGTGTGTGTGTGTGTGTGTGTGTGTGTGTGTGTGTCTGTCTGTCTGTCTGTCTGTCTGTGTCTCCCTGTCTCTGTATCTCTCTCTGTGTCTCTCTGTCTCTGTCTCTCTCTCGCCTCCTCTACTTTCTGTCGTTTTTCATTGTCATTTAAGCTAAGTACCACTGATAATGCCATGTTAATTTTCCAAGGCTTTCTTTTGGTACTTAGACAAAAGATATCCTTCTGCCTTGGAACTCCTTGTCATAAGTGGTAAAGCTTCTCTGCTTGATTATGAGTACTCCTAAAAAGAATCTTATATTTTTGTGCTACCCTGTAGTTGTTTCCTCTCTTTCCTTGTGATATAAAATATTCTCTACTTTTGTCTACCTCATGTAATCCAAGATCTTCATTTTGCATAAGTAAGTTGACCAGAGATTTTGTCATTCTGTGTACTAGTGTCAACTTCTATCATTTCATCTGGCAACTTATGCTAACAAAATAAATTTTTTATAAATAAATGTGAATCATAGGAAAATAAAGAGTTTTATAAAGATGTTATATTGAAACAAACTTGAGGATATATTAAAGTAGCTAAGACCAATATCATAAATCCAGAAAAAGTTGACTAATATTTTCTTTTCAAGGATGTTGTTCAATTTTATCATTAAGATATTGAAAGGTTGCATATGCTCTATAAATTATTTAATATGTTTTCACTTAATTCTACAAGTAGTACTTAAAAGTAATAATGACTTAAATTTTTAGCATGCTATCAAAAAAGTTAACTACAAGTTAACTATTGAGATTCCACCTCACACCAATTGTAATGGCTAAGATAAAAACCTCAGGTGACAACACTTGTTGTCAATGATGTGGAGAAAGCAGAACATTCCTCTATTGCTGGTGGGATCACAAACTGGTAAAATTACTCTGGATATCAATCTGGAGATTTCTCAGAATATTGGAAATAGACTTACCTGAAGACCCAGCAATACCCCCCCTTAGGCATACACAGAAAAGATGCCCCACCATGCCACAGGGGCATGTGTTCCACTATGTTCATAGAAGCCTTATTTTTGATAACCAAAAGCTGGAAACAACCCAGATATCCCATGACAGATGAACAGATACAGAAAATGTGGTTCCTTTACACAATGGAATACTACTCAGCTATTAAGAATAAGGACATCCCGAGTTTTGCAGGCAAATAAATGGAACTAGAAAATATCCTGAGTGAGGCAACTCAGACCCAAAGACATGTATGGTATGTACTCACTAATAAGTGCATATTATCAAATAAATACAGAAGCTACCTAAGTTTGCACTTAAAGGCAAACTTGAAGGAACACTTAAAGGAAACAAATGCCTGACATTCCCTATGCATACACTGTAGTATGGCACAGAACTTACACCATTATAACTACAGAAGTTACATAGACATGAGCAATGTAATGTGTTAGTATTAAACCGTATCATGGAAGTATCTCTGAATTATTTTACTAACAATGAAGTAACAGTAGAGATCATTCTCTCGGATTTCATTGAGTTAAAGCATAGTTCCTTAGAACCAGGGTTAGAAAGAAGTTTAGAGAATTGTATTCATAGAATCATCTGACACAGATTGAATAGTACGCACCACTAAATCTGTCCTTTTATAATTTTAGGACACCAACTTTGTGGTTCAGTGTCCAGGTCTTCTTTCCTGTCATCCCAATATCATCTTCCTTTGATTACTTCTACTTCAGTGTTTGGTATTATTAATTTTTTCTTTTATTTTTCCTTTAAGTTTGCCTTTAAGTGTTCACGCAAATATAGCTAGCTTCTTTATTTAGTGTAAAAAATACACATTCTTACATGGACATAATTTAAAATACAATGAAAATATCTAAAATGCTAATCTATTTAAAGTGAAGTTTGACATTGGAGACTGAAGAGTTTCTTGAGTGAAATGGGGAGAATTATTTAAGTTAATGGATCACATGCATATGTACAATCATAGCTACTGTGTATGTTTCTTCCTGTTTCTGCCATTGACATTTAATATTTTTCAAAGCTACAATACTCTTCTATGGAGGATTAGTCAATTAATTCTGAAAGAACAACATAGATTATCACTTGTTTGGAAGGCAGTCACTGAGTAGGTGCCAGTAGCTCTTGGAAATAGATCAGTGTCATTGAATAGAACATTCTGCCTTAACACCAATAATTAATACAGAAAGTGGGAGGAGGGGAAAACAAAAGAAAAATTGGAATTTGAACTAAAAGAAAAAAGAGCTGGATTACTCTTTATCCGTCTTCAGATATGATTTTGACTGATTGGTTTTACTACTTTTGTATTTGTTTCTTTTCTTTATTTGTAATCTACATTATACATGTTAAAACAGGAATTTAATGATACACTTGTTCCTGGACAAATTGTTTCCTTAAATGTGTTCCTATAACCTTTTAATAGTGAATCCAATATGAAACCAGCTTATGTGTATTAATTAAAAATTTTAGCATTGTGTGTGAAAAAAAGCACAGAATAGCCCCAAGATACAGTCCACAGGACTCAAAAAGATCAACAATCTGAACGAGCCAAATGAGGACACCCAAGTCCAACTTGGTAGGGAAAAGAAAGCAATCACAAGTGGGGAAGGAGGAATCTAGGAGGGAAAGTGCACAGAATTGGGTGGAGAGGGAAACCTGATCTAGTATTGGGTGAGGGAAAAGAGCTGAAGTCCTAGGGGCCAGCAGAAAGAATGGAAACAGGCAACTTAGGGAGGTAGGAGGTGGTGAGACCCTCTTGAATGCACGAGAGACCTGGGAGGTGAGAGACTCTCAGGACTCAAAAGGACCTTATATGAAATGCCCCACAGTAAGAAGAAGGAACTTATAGAGTTTACCTTCTGCAGGAAAGCATCAGGTGAGGGAGTGGGTTGCCATCCCACATCAAAACTCTGTCCCATGATTGTTCCTGTCTAAAAACACTTCAGGGAAATGGAGAGGAGTCTGAGGAAAAACAAATGTCCAGCAACAGGCTCAAAGTGAGATCCAGTTCAATGGGAGGTCCCAAGGCCTGACACTGTTACTGAGGCTATAGACTACTCACAAAACGGGACCTATCATGACTGCCCTCCGAAAGATCCAACAAGCAGCTGAAAGAGTCAGCTGCCCTCCTAAAGACCCAACAAGCAGCTGAAAGAGTCAGATGCAGATATTTGCACCCAACCAATGGACAGAAGATGCTGACCACTGTGGCTGAACTAGGGAAAAGCTGGAAGAAGCTGAGGAGGCGGCTAACCCTGTAAGAGGACCAGCAGTATCAGTTAACCTGGACCCCTGAGATCTCTCAAACACTGGGCCACCAACCAGACAGCATATATCAGCTGATATGAGGCCCCCAATACATATACAGCAGAGGACTGTCGTGTCTGGGTTCAGTCAGAAAAGATGCACTTAACCGTTAAGAGACTGGAGGCCCCATGGAGTTTAAAGGTCTGGTTGGATTGGTGTGAGGGGTGGGGCATCCTCGTGGAGGCAGAGTTATGGGGAGGGGGTGGAACTGTCAGAGGTTGGACCACCTTGGGGGAAGAATAACATCAGGAGTGTAAATAAATAAATAAATAAATAAATGAAAAATATTATAATCAGGATTCAGAGGTATGCCTTTATGGAATTACTTATGAAATAGAAAGACAATCACATATATAAGATACCAAGTTCTGCCATTCTGGCTTTTTAGTTGGAGAAATAAAACTAACACAGCAAAAGTATCTAATACATTTAAATGTGAAAGCAATTTTCATTGAGTAAAATGTACACTGCAAAATATCTTCCTTTTTCTTTGTTTTAGGTACAAAGAGAAACTTCCCAGTCCTGAAAGATAACTGAATATGAGCTTCCAAACCACATACCATACACTCTTTCAGTTTTATGTATACAGTAAATATAATCTGATAAGGATCACTTTTAAGAATAAAGTAGATAGCTGAGTGTGGTAATATAGGCCTGTAATACTATAAACCACAGTGTCAGGAGGCTAAGGAAAATAGATCTGAAGTTCAAGATCTGTCTAAGCTAAGAGTTCAATAGCATCATGGGAAAGATACTGAGAACTGTCTCACAATAAAAATAAAATGAAAACTGAAGATGTAGTTTAATGATAGAGCGTGTATCTAGACTGAGTTCCTAACATATGGATGAAAAGAGAGTAAATAAGAAAGCCAGTAAATTGTAGCACCATAATGAAGACTATAAATATTGGGTCTTTGTTTCCTCTGTTTTCCTTCCTCCAGACTGATAACTGTTTGGCCGTGAATATGATCAACTATAGGATATTTGAAATAAACAAATATAGAATAAAAACAGCAAAACAAGATAAGACTTCTGTTTCTTTATGATGTACAAGTAAACATACTATTTAAAGGGGTGACAGAATACAGCAGCTCTGGGACAGAATTCTAAAAGGCATCAGGTTTTCTACAGAGGTGCATGCACTCACATGAAGGGACTGGAACTGGGTATTGAGAATGAGTGAAAATTAGTTTAAAACCTATGAAAGTTTTCAGGTCAGACACTGGGACAATTAATAGTTGTTATAGGCTCTTTAGTGGAGATCAGCAAGCTAAAGAGGGAATCTTATGATAAAATGGATAAAAGAAAATAATTGGTGAGCTTAAACATAGGTCAGCAGAGACTTCTCAGCTGAAACTGATTTTTGCAAATGTGTTTTGTACAGGGAGGCACAAAAGATTTCATTAGATAATTGACACATGCTTAAGGTGAATTATAAATGGCTACAAGTTCTCTGGTATTCTTCCCAGAATGGGTGAAGACTATGGCCTTCTATTAAAATTTGAACAATGAAGAGGTGGAGGAGAGTAGAGGAGGAGGGAGGAGAAGACGGAGGAGGTGGAGGAGAAGACGGAGGAGGTGGAGGAGGAGTAAGAGGAGGAGGAGGAGGAGGAGGAGGAGGAGGAGGAGGAGGAGGAGGAGGAGAATGAGAAGGAGAAGGAAAAGGAGAAGAAAGAGAAAGAAAAGGGAGAAGGAGGAGGGGAAGGAGGAGAGGGAGAGGAAGAGGAAGAGGAAGAGGAAGAGGAAGAAGAAGAAGAAGAAGAAGAAGAAGAAGAAGAAGAAGAAGAAGA
>NW_021604576.1:4559513-4565663 GCF_004785775.1 Grammomys surdaster | reverse complement strand
GAAGAAGAAGAAGAAGAAGAAGAAGAAGAAGAAGAAGAAGAAGAAGAAGAAATGAATCCAGATCTCCAAACAATATCATAGAAATGGTGCCAAGACGAGAGAAGAGACCAAGTCACCATCAATAGAAAAGCACTCTCATGCAAACGGATACTGAAACTTCAACTTAGTCAATCTAATCAATGCTACTTGAAGCTGAAAGAGCTCTTCTCATGGGTTGCTATCCACATTGTGCGATCATAAACAATATAGTTATTTTATTGTTCTAACCCACTAAATACAGAGATGGGTTAGATACAACACTAAATACAGAGACAGCGACAAGCACAACAATTGTGTACTTTCATTTTCTGAAGCACAGAGTTCTACAGATTAAATACGGGAGCATTTTGGGAGTTACTTCAAAACTTAAAGAATAAATATGACATATTTAACAGAAAAAAATTAGGAAAATGAACTCAAAATGTATCAGCATATCAAACTCAAAATAAGTAGAATGAAGTGCAAGTTCTCAACCAGATTGGAGAATATGATTTTATAGTGAAATCCTAACATGTAAATTTTAGAGAAGGAGGACTATCCTGCTTGACAAAGTGAAAAATTAGGAATTTATCATGCAGGTACAAAAGATCTGGTAATGAATTAAATTTTTTAAAATGTGTGAATGACTCAACAAAGAAACCATTGAAGTTGTTTTGGACTGAGGGATATTTTTTTATTCTGCTTTAAAAGATATAATTCTTCAATGGCAAAACGTAAAAGAAACTTTAACACTTAAGAGTTTCTCTTTCACTGATGAGCTAGCAGTTATTCCTTCACTTCATGAGATCAGCCATGTAAGCCAGGTTTAAATATTAAGTAGATAATCTTTATTCAGGAAGGAAATTAAAACTGGAAGATGTAGTACAGTGGCCTTTCTTGGTGTATTGATGAGATGAACCATGAGAGATGGTAAGAATGAAATAAATGAATGATTAATGATAAGAAATGGATATTATAATTCTAGGTACTAGCTCATTTCTTCTCACAGAATCTGATGAGACCAGTACTGATCACTAGTTAAAGAGATCAAATCAATACCTCTTTACATAGAATAGTTAGTTACATATATTAGGTGCCTTTCAAAGTCCAAGCTGACCTTTCAGCCAAATACTATTTTAACAATAAGCATATATCAAAGAAATTCAGCCTTAACATATGATTGAAACATGATCAGTATGCAACTTGAAAAAGACTGTTGAAATTACAGAAGTCAACAAAGTTAATGGAAATGGGCAGATTTAATTGTCATGATTAGTTTTTAGCTGAATAATTATTCATGATAAATATTAGACTAGTTGTAGAAAAATATAATATCACATTTTCTTTGTTTACTTGAAGAATTAGTGTTTTGATTTATAAGAAAAAATTACGGAGAATTAATAATACATCTCAATAGAAGGGAGTAAACAATTTGCATCAAAGCTGTTACTTAATTGAAACAAAAATTAGTTATTGAGCACATATAGTCGACAGGACATTGTGCCATAATATAGATATTAATGAGAATTGCTTTCAACAAAAAATCTATTATAAGATATGCTCAAGTAAACACAGAAATAAATATGCAGTACACTAATAGAATTTTGTGTAAAGCTGGCAACAAGAAGTAATTACTTCATGACAGCAATAAGGAAAGGCTTCCTCAACAGGCTGATGGATAAGCTAAAGCTTGGAAATTAATGGGCTTACTAAGGAAGAACAGAACAAATAGGGAGGAAAAACTCTGACACAGGGTGCTTCTCATAATAAAATTGATTTTTCCCAATAGCTGTAACTATAGAAGCTTTGGGTGAGGCAAAGGGGAAAAACACAAACTGACTGATAGAATCTCATGTTTTTATGTTGTTTTAATAACTAACACAATGACACACATAAACCCAGAGTCAGAGAAGACAGCTTTCACATAGTTTACAGAAACATTCTGCACTTGTTCTACCTCCTTCTCTAATCCTGACAATATCCTCCAACAGTGGTAGGACCACCAGCACTAAGACATGTTATTCTTGTATTCCATTATTTTTTATCATTACATTCATGGTACCATTGTGAATATTAATATATCTAGATATGTATATAAGTATGTTTTGGTTAGTTTGAAAAGTAATTATAATTGTGAAGTATACAGAATATATCATGTCAGTCTTTTTGGTTTACACTACAAATATTAGATTTTCTGTGTTCTGATCAAACATTGACCTTAGTCTTTGTTAATATTTTTAATCTATTTTTTACATATGTATACATGGGCTTTTCATAGGTATGTGCATCATTTGTATCCAGGTACTTTTGGAGTCAAGAAACAGGATCAGACTTCTTGGAACTGGTTTTAGAGTCAGTTATGAGCTGCACAACATGAGGGCTGGTAACTGAAGCTACTTCCTCCTTAGGAGCAATTCTTAACCACTACATCGTCCCTCTAGTCTCTATTAATGCCTTTGAATGAATGTAGATCAAGTAAATTAAAGTCTTGAGATCTTATTATGCAAATATTTCAGGGTTGATAATCTTTAATTATATTGCTGACTCCCAAAAAAATGCATCACTTAAACACAGTAGTAGCATCTAAAACACTCTAGAGGAATTTAGTCTTTGCAATTAAAATTTTAAACACTTATTAAGCTATAAATTTGCCTAAATTATACTTTTGTTTTTATGAAAAAAACAATAATTTTTTAATGTAATTAACTCATTCTCAAGTTTATTGTGAGCCTAATGTTGATGTCACATAATTTTGATTTGCAACATTGCTTCTGTTTTTTTCTTTTTTTGGGTGGCTATTTATCTGTATATGGAAATAGATCATTTATATTCTATAAGTGAGAATTTTATGAAGCATAATTTTTGTTGCTTTTATTATAATTTTCTGTTACTGTTACTAGAGTCAAGTTTCTTCAAGAAATACTGGAAAGATGGTAACACCAAGAAGGATACAGGCAAAACTTGATGAGAAATGAAATTCATACCAAGAGAAACCCAGATTAGGTACTCTCTGAATAAAAGCAGTAGTTAAAATAGAAAAACTTACCCTTAGACATCCCTATCTCAACCTTCAAGCAAGTAAGACATACAAACTTGTGGAAAATGTCTTGTGCTTGCTGATGGGTCTATGCCTAAGCTGAGATGTAGGCAGCCCACAGCATAGCCTTCTAGAATAAGTCATATCTTCAGGAAGTGAGCATTGTTTTCTAATATGTATTTAGAACAAAATAATTAACACAAGTTATAGAAATCCTAAATATATTTATAAAAATTAAAATATAATGGTTTTCTATATTTGTAGTAGCAGATAACTATTAGAAATGTTTCAATCTAGAGCATATATTCATTATGGAAATTAAAGACTATTTCTCCTAAAATATTATTAATGAAAAACAGCATAATTATGCAATGTTTGATGTTTTACACAGATAACATATTGCTTCAGAAGACTTGTCTTTTACTCAGATTTAGAATTCTACCGGTTACATTGCAGCATAGAAAAAATATGAGATTTTGTTCTTTGTGTCTAAGTGGGATGAGCCTTGGAAAACCATGCCAAGTGAAATAAGCTACACACAGAAAGACATATTCCTCTGGTCCTTACAAATTTGAAGACAAAGAACAAAAGATCTCATAGCTGAGTTTAGGAAATACTGGAAAGGGGATAGAGGAGGAAAGATGGGGGAAAGGTTTTATAATCAGAATCAAAATACAGTGAGTAAAGAATTAGTTCTGATCCTCTACATTATGGTATGGTAATTATACTCTGAAACAATGTATGGTGCATTTGTATGCGTAAATAGCAAGAAGAGTTGAACAGTCTCAGCATAGAGAAAGAATCAATATTTAGGGACTATAGATGCTAATTATCCCAATTTTCCTTTTATGTTGTTTTCAAATTAATGCACTGTATCATAAATAGTTATAAATACGCCTCATAAATTACTCACTGTAATATTCTTTGCATATCTGAAAATTCCTTTACTTTCATTATTTAATGATATGTTAGGTATGTTATTTCAATAATTTTCATTCCACATTTGGATGATGTTCCATAGTCTTCTGATGTATTTGTGTGTGTGTGTATGTATGTGTGTGTGTGTGTGTATAATATGAAATCTGTTACATGACAGAGCTATGATGCACATACAGAATCAGAATACTAAAGAGACAATACAGAATTGTTTTACACAGAAAAAACATTTCCTGACAAAATAACATATTACTTTTCAAGCTTCATCCTTTTGTAATTTTACGGTGTAAAGACTTTGTGGTAGGTATAATAACCAAGATTTGTGTGTGTTCTGAATCTGAAAGCTCATATTTTTAAAAACACAAATTTACTTCATTATTCTCTCTTTTGCTATTTACTTCCAATTCTCTTCACTCTTCCCTGAAATTCTTAGTGATGTGTCTTTATTATTGTGACTTTTCAAATCACAAATTTATTTCATTATTCTGTCTTTTGTTATTTACTCCCAATTGTCTTCATTCTTCTCTGAAATTCTTAGTGATGGTTATTTTATTCATTTACATTTCAAATGTTGGTCCCCTTCGTGGTCTTCCTTCTGTAAATCCCTCATCCCATCTCTCCTGCTATTAGTCTCTAAGAGGATACTCCTCTCTACCCACCTACCCACTTGCGCCTCACCACTCTAACATACCTGTGTACATGAAGCCTGTACAGGACCAAGTGCCTCCCCTCTCATTGATGCCAGATAAGGCAATCCTCTGGAGCCATGGACTCATCTTCATATACTCTTTGGTTGGTGATTTAGTGCCTAGAAGCTTTGGGAGGTCCCATTAGTTGATATTTGTTGTTCTTTTTGTGGGGTTACAATTCTCTTTAGCTCCTTCATTCCTTCCCCTAACTTTCACTGGGTCCCCATGCTCAGTAAAATGGTTGCTTGTGAGAATTTGCATCTTTATTAGTTAGGTCTTGGCAGAGTCTTTCAGGGGACAGCTATACTAGGCTTCTGTGAGCAAGCACTTAGCACAACCAACACTGTCTGGAACTGGTGTCTGCAAATGGGATGGATCCCTTGGTAGGAAAGTCTCTGGATGGCCTTCCTTCAGTCACTGCTACATTTTTTGTCCCTTCATTTTCTTTAGACAGGAACAATTTTGTGCTAAAATTTTTGAGATGAGTGGGTATCCCCATCCCTCAACTGGGGGTCATGCCCATTTACTAGAGGTGGTTTCTACAGGTTGTGTCTTCCCTTTGTTGTGTATTTCAGTTAATGTCATTACCATTGGGTCCTGAGAACCTCTTGCTTCCCTGGCGTCTGGGATTTTCCCACTCCTCACTGCTACATATTTCTATTCATTTTCTGACCCTCTGGCCTTCTCTCCTGTTTCTTTCATATCTGATCCTGCCCCACCTTTTTCTCTCTCCCTCCTCTCTCCTTCCCAGGTCCCTCCCTCTATCTCCTGAGATTATTTTTCCTCCTTCTAAGTAGGATTGAAGCATTCACATTTTGGTTTTCTTTTTTGTTAAGCTTCATATGTTCTGTGAGTTGTATCATGGGTATTCTGAAATTTTGGGATAATATCCAATATCAGTGAGTAAAAACCATGTGTGCCCTTTTGTGTCTGGTTTACCTCGCTCAGGATGATACTTTCTAGTTCCATTAATTTGTCTGCAAATTTCGTGAAGTCATTGTCTTTAGTAGCTGAGTAATAAAGTACTCCATTGTGCAAATTTATCCCACTTTTTGTATATTTTCTTCCATTGTGGCATGTCTGGGTTTCCAACTTCTGGTTATTATGAATAAGACTGCTATGAACATAGTGGACTTCTATTCCATTGTAGTAGGAGTTGGTCCTGGCACATTCTGTGCTGGACTTCCTTTGCTCATAGAAATGAAAAATATTAAGATAAAATTATGGGAAACAAGTTGATTTTAAAAAAGCATAATATTTGGCATACTCTTAACTACATTCAAAATAATGCAATTTAGTTTTTCATCTTCTTCAGAAAAATATGTGGGTCTCTACATATTCTTAAATATTAATTCAAGACTTGAAAGAAAATTTTCTTTTCACATATTTCCATACTTTATTTTATCTAAGAAAATAAGACTAATCTCTCTCTCTCTCTCTCTCTCTCTCTCTCTCTCTCTCTCTCTCTCT
>NW_021604576.1:4545606-4559503 GCF_004785775.1 Grammomys surdaster | reverse complement strand
TCTCTCTCTCTCTCTCTCTCTCTCTCTCTCTCTCTCTCTCTCTCTCTCTCTCTCTTTGCCAAAGGTTAGTGCTCATCCAATTTCATGGAGTTTTTGGCTGATCTCACAGATTTTAACGTGCAAGTGTTGGTTATTTCATTTCCTCCATAGTAACAAACTACTGTAGGTCAGAATTGTGGCATTTAGCTTATCTCTAACACACAAATATAACTTGGGGATCACTGGTGCACTTAAGAGAGGAGTTGCCATTTCCTAATGTAAAAACATAAAATTATAATTGCCTTCTTACCATTGCATGCCCTCTGAATAAAGTAGTATTGATAGCCATTAGAGTGCCTTTCAATAAAAAGTAGAGGCATTACTGTACATTATTACTTTAATGATTTATTTGGTTACAAATAAAGTTATTACTTGAGACTAAAAATAAAAGATAAAAATATAAAATTACATTTTTCTGTATACTGAATTAGTTTGCTATTAATTACAAAAGGAGATGGAGGTATGTGACTCTTGAAAATTTAGGTGGAACAAAACTTGTGCATTAATAAGTAAACTTTAATAGAAAATTATAATGTAATAGTTACTTTTATTTGATTTACTTTTCAATGAAAGTTTTGCATTCAGTATGGTTGTTTTGATTCTTCACAATCTCTTCCCTTTCATTGCTCTGCTTCCCTATAGGTAGAACACAAAATTATATACTTTCTCCTGGGCTTGGCCATGACTTGTCTTGGTTAACTAAATGAAAACAGATATGACATGAAGTATACCATTTTTCAAGAGAAACAATACATTTTTGTTGCTTTCTTTGACCTCTGTTTTCCATCATAAGAATAACATGCTTTGGACAGTGATTGCTCATCAAGACTTGACTATAATGTGAGAAGACACACTAAGCCTCTAAATAAAATTATATAATAAAAATATAAAAATTAAAGTTATGCTGCTTTTCTTGTAATTTGGATTAATCATTAGTATAATTATTTTCTAAAACCAGTTAAATATATGATAGAGACTGGATAATTATATATTTAAAATTTAAAACATTTTAATTTTTAAAAGTGGGAAATCAAGCAAATATAGAGAAAATACAATATAGATATACTAAACTGTAGTTAGTTAAGAAAGTATAACACATGTATTTTAAACTATATTAACTAAAACACAGAACAGTATTAAATAGCACTAGGATGATAGACCAAATATGTAAAGAAATATGCAAATAAAGAAGATAGAACACAAATAGTATAAACTATTATAACTAAGAAAAGAGAATACATAATTTCTGTGATAAAGTCATCTTAGGAACAAGAATAAACCAGAAGCCTATCTCAGAAAGTAAGAATATAGTCAAGATTATGATGTCTAAACCCTTTCTTTATAAAAGGATCTTTATTGCTGTAGCATTGGGATTGGATAAAGCAACACAATATAAAGACCAATGAGTCTCTTAAAGATACAAAAAGCTTCAAAGACAGGAAAATGAACCAGAAAGACAAACATCTCAGAAAGCACTGATATTGTATTGGACACATAAAAATTTATCATATAAAGTAGGTTAGGTACATAGAAATAATGAAATGTTGATAGGTTAGATTTAAAATAAATTATTAGTGTGAATTAAAATACCTCTTGCACATTAATCATCTAGGAGCAGGGAGTACATTGGCAAAGTTATATAAGGATTGTGGGTAGCCATATTATTCAAAGATTTCCTTAAATATTTAAAAAAAAAAAGAAACTGTTTCAGGAGGCAAGCAGAATCTACAGGGAAAAAGTGAATTGAAGTTGATAATTTGAAGAAAGTTCCTGACAGAAGTTGTTCTAGAAATCATCCATTGAAGCTTAGCTGTTTCAAAATGAAACTATTCACTCAAAAAGCAGATGATCCTAACCATCGAAGAAGTACTTAGTTCCCAGCTCTTAATGAATTTCTATCCTAAATCCAGAAGCACCAAAAACAAAACACAGAGAAAAAATTGAGTTTGTCTTATTTGGAAACATTCTATGTGTTATAAATTAAAAATGTCTTGTAAAAGTGTGTTTATATCAATGGGTAAACTACTTAATATTACCATAGACTCTGAAACAAGCTGTTTGGGAATAAATTGTTTAAAATGATAGAATGAAGTTAATAATCAACATATTACAAATTAAATTATTCCAAATTTTATAAAGTAACTATTTCACATTGGCCCAAACCTTTCCTACTCATGTCAAGATATATGCAGATACTCTAAGTATTCTGAAGATGGGCAGTGGGCTATCCTAAACTAGAATGAAAAAAAATTTAAATACAATTAACAGGAATCTCAACATCTCCATAACAAACATATCTATCTTTCTTCAGAGAATTTTATAGATACCACTGAGAGTAGGTGGGAAGGGACCAAATCAGTTCTATTTATGACCAGTTTTTAAAAGGAAAACAGAATGGATTTAAGATTCAGTGTCTATCACATCTGTTTGAAACTTGTCATGTTATCTTGTCATGTCTCATTCCATCTAACCTATGAACATTTCTGGCAGGGCATTTTGTAGCACATGTCTGTGTTTTTGTTTTTGATTTAAATCGCTCTAAAAATTATACAAAATTAAAAGATGCTACAATTAACCTTTAGAGTTCTCATGCCAGACAGCTTGTCCTGTTGCTAACTATGGAAACAACAGTTACAGAACAAGTCCATCAGCTATTAGGACAAGGCATGCTTGCTCAGAAAGAAGAATTGAACCCTTTCGAGAAGAGAAGTTTTATCTGTATCTCTGTTTGCTCTACTACATTAAAACCTCCCAGTGCAAAATAATACAAAACTAATTAAGGAAACACTTGAATCTAGAAATCTGTGGATGTTCTAAACCATGCATCTTTTGTGACCTCTTCCCATCTTTTCATGTTTAACACAATTTCTGCTTCTTGGATGTTATAAAATGAGCCACTCTGCCATGCCCTCTCCACATAGTATGATAGACTAAAACCATAAGCAAAATAAATTCTTAGGCCTTGCTTCTGTGGTGCTTTTATCATTGATAAAGAGCTTACAGGCACACGTTATGTAGGTCTGGTGCAAAACAACCAACTCATTTATTCAATAGTTAAGTTTCTCAAGACATCTTAAGATGAAAGAAATGTAGACAGGAACCTTAATGGGAATCTTTAGTTGGTATGTTGCTTTCAGGAGAAAAAATACTAGATTCAATTAATCCAGAAAAATATTAAAAATACTTTCTACACACATACATACACGTGCGCACACATACACACACACCTTGATCGTACATGCCCCAATACCCTTCCCCTCTGTCTCTTTAATAACTGTTTGTTCTGTGTGTGTGTGCATGTGTGTGTGTGTGTGTGTGTGTGTGTGTGTTTGTGTATGTGTGTGTTCTATCTGCATGCCCAGGTGTGAGGCTATCCAATGGAGCATAGACAAGTTACCAGGGATTACACTCTGAACAAATATTGTCAGTCTTTTCTCCAGAAGGCATTAACTATCAATAGCAGATGAAAACCAAGAAGCCAAGGAAAGTATAAAGCATACTGGAAAAATCAATAATATGGTGGATTGGGCTACACTTTCATCTCCAAATTTTTATTTCAGAATTACTCCTATCTAAAAAAACAAAAAAACAAAAAAACAAAAAAGATACAAGGCAAAGTGTGGAGCACAGACAGAAGGAAAGACCACACAGTAACTGTTCCATCTGGAGATCTATTCCATATACAGACACCAAACTGAGATACTATGGTAAATACCAAGACGTGCTTGCTGACAGGAGTCTTATATAGCTGTCTAATTTCTGTGATCTTTAAAAAGATATCTATTACTTTGTATATGAGTTGTTCCAGTTGAACCATGAATAGCCATATGAAATATGACAAACACTCCAATTTGATCAATAGTTTCCATATACCCTGAACAAGCCCTACCCCAAACATCATGTCATTAAAACAAATTGACTATGACATTTTAACTACTACACTATTTTATGGAATTTGCATTGTAATATATTTTGTTTAAAGCAGTCACATAAAGATGGTTAGTAATGCTGTAGCATATTCACTATTGATTAGAGTATAATGATTCACACTTTATTGTAAAGTATTCAAAATACAAATTAAAACCTGGGACTGGTGGCATGCATTGAAATTCCTTTTGCCTGAGTCTAATGTTGGATAATCATGAATTCCAAATTAGCCTGTATTGCACAGTGAGTTCAAGACCTATATGGGTTGATAGCAATTCCTTGTTTTTAAACAAAGGAAAGTGCAGACCAAAACGTGAGAAAATAAACCAAAACCTACAAAGTCCAGTTACTCTTGTTCATTTGTGCACAGGCGTGGGCTAAGAATCCTATAAGGGATCAAATCCTCAAAAGACAGTAAGTCTCTATTCACCACAGATCATCAATTGCCAATAGTTCATCAATAAGGAATGACTGAAACATGAGATGATAAACTGCATAAAAATTTTGCTGGCTTGCAATTTATGAAGTTATTATACAGGTTACCACACGTATAAATTCATAACTGTGATAGTTATTTCTCCCATGTTTTGAAGAAAATAATATTACTTCTTTTTTTTAAAAAAAACTGAGGCTTACATTGATACCAAAAGAACAGCATTATCAGTTTGTTTGATGCCTTAGGAACATTCCATGTTGAAATGTTAATTGTTTTCAATCCACATTGGAAAGCAAGACCTCCAAACCATACTATTTACTTTTAAGGAAATCGCTTTTCTCAGTGAACATGGCAAAATGCCTGCTCAGTTTCTTCAGGCTTATTCAGAACATGAAAATTTATTCATTAAAATATAAAACTTAGAGGATCTAAATACATCTGCATATCAAGAAGTTCTATGAAATTTTGGCTACTAAAATGTCTATGGTATTCTGCTACACTGAACAAGAAACACACACATGACTAACTTATATAATCCACTTTCTTTGAAAAAACCTACTTGGAAACTGGCTAGAGTGTGTAATGACTTTAATAACTAACTTCATCATATGATATCTCTTCAAGGTCTTAGATGACAAAGACCATAAAATAATGCTGAAGGCATTGTTTCTAACTATGACTACCAGAAATAATATTCTAAATTGATGACATTGTCTACAGTTGGTTATCTTATTTGACATGCCATAAATCTTGAGATTAGTAGTAAAATATTTTTGAACATTGATTATAGCCAAGAGCTACAGACACATTTGCCATGTCATAAACCTGTAATGGCTTTGCTTCATCAAATGATTTGCAAGAGTTATTATAGTGTTTTTATACTTCAATAACTGTGAGCATGACATAATCACCTTCCAAATGGAAAATATTACTTTGACTTAAAGGTATAGAGATTTGAGTCGATGATCATTTGAGTTTGTTGCTTTCAGCCTGAAGTTTGTCTGCTGTAAGGCAGACCATCACAGTGGAGAGGATTTTGTAGAACTGCTCATCATAGAGTGTTGGATAGCAGAGTGAACTGGGGCTCATCTATCACTCAAGGACATAAATCTGAAAGCCTTCCATGTAGGCTCCAATTCACAGAGTAGTCAACAATTTCTAATAGGTTCATGAGATAGAGAGCAAGCCTCTAATAAAGGTTTTGGGGGACATTTAGTATACAAAATAGAATTATCATTAAACTTAATAGAAATATATAGTTAGGAGGGATACATGTTTGTAGTAATAATAGAAGCATGGAGAAGATAAATCAAAGAGCCTTTTAGTCAACCAATTCTCAGGCATATTTCAGAATATAATTAATACCTACGTTGGTAGGATCTTGAACAAAATTGTATGCTCAAATTTGTTACAGACTGTCTGATGAACATAGAAAGTTCCATGTCCAAAACTTCATAAAGATAAATATGTTGACATTATATGACCCAAAATAATGGATGAATGGTCAGTAGCCCTTCAATGTAGATAGCATATGCTTTCCTTGCACACATTAATGGTAGAAAATCTAAAGTAGACTAGCCTAAAATCATAATATGTAAATAAAATTGATTCTTTAAGACATGACAAGAAAATAATTGAGATACCTTCTTCACTTACTCACATAGGCACTTAAATATTCTCAAAGGCTCTCCCCATAAAATGACTTTCAAATAAATACTCACTGGTAAGTTTTCCTGTTTCTGAGTTCTAACTCAGGGGCTTCTGTTTATCCATTTGTGTCTTTTCTTTGAAAATGAGCTAGGGTCCTAAACCTAATAACTTTGTATTCATGATAGACTTCATGTTATTCTTTTTCTCCTTCCATCTCCTCTTCCTTCTCCTCCTCTTCCTCCTTCTTGTTCTTGGATTTGCTAGATTATTTCTCGTTATTTGAGCTGTAAAATAAGTTTTTTTTAAAACTTTCATTCTTCCTTCTTCACTTCCTTGCTTACTTCCTTATTCATATGGAAAAAGTTTCTAAATTTTAACATTGACAGGATGCTTAAAATAAAATAAGCATTTTCATTATAGGAATGCATTAATTTTTGTAACATTCACCAGTACCATTATTTAGTGTATTTAGTTGTAATTTAAAACTTCACAAGCATTTCTAGTATCAAATGTGTCTTGCTTGCACATGAGTACCTTTCAATTTTAAAGGATTATGTGCTTTGTAGAGTATTTTTGAGTGGCAAATACTGTTTTATCTTTTATTAATGTAAAAAGGTTATTGTAGTGGTTAGGTTTTGTCAACTGACATACACCTAGACATATATGTGATAAGGGATTCTCGTTGAAAAATTACCTTAGTCAGACTTTCCTGTGGACATAACTATGAGGCATAGTTTGTTTTTTGATTATACTTTGATTTGGAAAGTTCATACACCATGATGAATTTCCACCCCTGGGAAAGTGTCTGTGGTTGGTATAAGAAAGCAAGCTTAGTAAATTGTGGAGAGTAAGCAAGGAAGCTGGGTGTTTGTTTGTTTGTTTGCTTGTTTGTTTTGTTCTTTTGTTTGTTTTTTGTTTTTTCTTTTTCCTTTCCAGATCACTGCTTCTGTTCCTACTTGAGTCTCTATTCTGACTTCCTTCAATGATTGATTGTGATCAGTATGTGCTGGTGTAAAAATGCTTTCTTTCCCAAGTTTCTGGTCCTCAGTGTTTTATCACAGTAACATAAAGTGACTACAGCAATTACTTTACAGTGTCCTGTTACTTTTGTCTTTTAAATTTGCTCACTGTCCTTCACAGTAAGCAATTAATTACAGAATCTCACTGAAAATTTTCTGAACAACACACTTAGGTTTGCTTGCTGTCTCTGATCTGTCATTTCATTTGTGTGTTTACAAAATGAACAGAGAAAAGAGTCTCTACAATATCTGAGACATTAGTTAATGAAACAGTTCACAGAATATGGGGTTACCAGAAGGAACAGAGAAAGAGAAGGTGACCAAGGTTTATCCAAAGAAATAAGGACAATGAATATCAGAAAATGCACACCACTTTCCATATCATTTATGTGACAAAGACCTACAACTATGGATGATGTCAAGGGTACTAGTTGGAACTTTTCTGGTGACATCTAATGGAGAGGCTATAGCAGCTTCACATAATTCAACCAGTTGCTACTAGTAACGCTGAAATTATGGAAGTCTTTGGTAGCCAAGGTATGGAGTTTGAGGTTGTTAAAATGGCACAATTTGCTGGGATTTTTCTTTTTTTTTTTTAATTACATGAGGATATGACCCAGAGATTATCCTGGCCCTAGATTCAGCATATAGAAATGCTTATGACAGCAGTGGCATAGGAATATAAAGAATGACTAAACAGAGAAGTATGAAGATGAGATAGGGAACATGGATTTCCACAGAATGCCTAACTTCTAATATTTGAGAGGTGGACCTGAGAAGAAAAGCTGTGACAATGGTGTGTAAAGCAAATGTTTTGCTTATATAATGGTTATAATGACAGAGGCTTTAGTATGAACCTGAGAAGAGTGATGAAAGTTCAGAAGACCAGTATATGGACTTTCCTACTTTTGGTGTTGGTTCCAGTATTTCTGAGACACATGGACATATTAGGATTAGTCTGAGCTAAGATTGTTTGTAGTGTCCATGGTTTAGACATCTATATATGAAATATTTGAGAGACGAAGCAGTAATAATGGTGACCTATGGTTATATTTTTATCTCTTTGGATGGGAAGACACAGTAACCACAACCACTATCATTACTAGTGTTTGCTTCTGAGAGTATCCATAATGCAATCCAACGGAAACTGCCATAACCTTTTTGTTGTTGTTGTTTTTGTTGTTGTTGCTTGCTTGCTTGCTTTTGTTTCCAAAGCCTTCCTCACACTTTAACCATGAAGGTATGACTAGTGTCAAAGGAGTTACATAAGAAATTGCTGCAAAAAGCAAGAATGGTTGGTTTCTTTGTAAGCTTTTATATTTTGCTTAGGATAGAAGCCCATAAGTTCAAGAGTTCTTGCTCAGCACTGAACTGTGCTGACCTGAGGGATAAGATAACTTAGAGAAAATGGAACTCTTCTAGCAACCCATTCTGTACAGTTACTCTATCTCATTTTCCTTCAGAGTACTGCTGTAGCTTATTAGCTATAGGCCTGAAGTCACCTAGGGCTATTTTCATGCACAGAAAACTACTTGTTTTCATTTTACATTTATTTCCAGGTGAGAAAGGCTTGGAACTCCTCTTGCCATCTCTCTTGCCAGATATCACTTAAATTCTGATGTATAATATACATTATATATTTCAGATACACACAATAGAGAAATGCTCAGAAGCATATAAAAGCATTGGTTTGATTGGACTGAGAATGCTAAAGTTTAGCCACAATTGGTATACACAATTGTGAGTGTAATTTATTGCCACCCAACTTAAAATTTGTAAGTGGATAAAATCATAGTTTCACAAAAACAAGAAGAATTTTCATAGTTGTACTACATAATCATTGTAAGAAAGAGAATTGGGGTTTTCATATCTGAAAAAAATTATTGTATATTGAATTTCTTATGGATTCATAGGTGTGGGGGAGGGAGAAAATGCTGGGAGAAATTACTGGAATTTGGGATATTTCAAAGTGAGGTAAAAACCTAATGCAAGGAAAACTCCATGAAATCGATGAAAGTAATCCTAGCAAAGACTCCTACTAATGAGAGGACAGGAAGCCTGAACTGTACTTACATCTTCTGTAAGCAGGCAAGGCTTCTAGTGGGGGGATAGTACACCAACCCAGGCACAAACCCTTCAGTTTACAGATTCTCCTGCCTGAACAGGAAACCAGAGCCTAGAACAATCATTATCAAAGTGACTAGAGGGACTTCATCCAGAAACTAATGGAAGCAACACTTTTGACTGCTTTTGGACACTTGTCTTTCTACTGGATTGACTTTTCCAGTGTTACTATGAGGAGAGGTACCTAATCTTATTGCAACTTGGAATTCTATATTTGGTTGCTATGCCAGGACAGCCTGAGCATTTCTGAAGGGAAGCAGGAATGAATGGGGAGGGAAGAGGCGACAGGTGGACAGTGGAGTGTGAAAGGGGACATGCAGTTGGGATGTAATACATGAGAGCACAAATTATTTTTTTAAAAATGTATTTTTTCTGCTTTAACAATGAGAAAAGTAATATTAGGTCATATTGTGTAGTGAGACAAATGCAAATATACAAAGTATCAATTATCATGTAAAGAGAGGTCTCTAATTAACATAAACACTAGGGGAGATTTTATCTTATTTTTAATTGAGTAAACAATTCATGAATATTCATTATTGAAGTGTTAATGTATGAATCATTTTATAGTTGTTCTTGTGTAAATCTAACAATTGATGATACAGTTACTATGCTGCTAATGATTTGAATGAATCTCTTGGTACATTTTTATATCAGTCTTTGGTTTTTGTTTGTTTGTTTCTTCTTTTACATCCTACTTGATACTCATCACACATTTCTTGGCTTCTTTACGAATAACCAAAAAACGTGTAGGTGCCTGAATCTTAACTTTCGAGAGAATCTACTGTTTTCAATTATCTATTATTTCTAATTATAGATTTCTAGGTTTTGGTGATACTCATAGGGCATTAACTTGGGAAAATTACTATCTTGGCAAATGCTCATAGTTTGTGCTTTTGAAAGGACAAATTTATAACTTTCTCTATCAACTCATATCTGCCCTGGTTACATTTGTTGGTGTATACCTTTAAGTACATCTTCATTAAATTTATATCATCATCTTCAGCTTGACACTAATGTTAATTGTAAGTCTTTAAACTGTTTTTTTTTAAATCTAGTCTTGTTAAACTACTGTGCAGCCTGAAATTGTAAAATGTTTCCAAACACTTTAAGATTTTTGCTTTTAAAATGTCATGCAATTTCTTATCATAAGCCTAATAACTTAATTAAATTGTAAATGTTCTTTCACCATCTGAAGCCAATTTAATGACAATACAATGTATTTTCTCACTGAACTTAACTATAATTCAATCCTTATAATAGTTTAATCAAAATGACAGTTTTTCTGAGTACAAAAGCCAGTTACCTATATGGGCTAATTTAGGTTTATTTCTACTTAATGATCCTTTTGGAAAATAATCTCTACTTTGTTTTAGCTGAGAGAGGTAGAAGGACGAGATTATTAGAAATCAGGTTCACACTTTTATCTGTAGTGAAGCTCTGTTGGGATTAGAGTGAAGAGAACGGCATCTATCTCATTCATACTTTTTCCTCCCAGAAAAAGATGTTTTCATCTTATCACATCTCAAAAAATGTCTTTATGGATGTCTTTCACACCTGCATTCTGATGCCCTTGAATCATCTAGGTTCAAACTGCAGTAAATTCAGTTATATAACTTCTTCTAACCATGTCTTGGCAACAATATCGTTGTTTTGGTTTTATTCATATTTTTACAATTTGTACAGAGTCCCTTCCCCTCCAAATGGTACCAGAATGACTGCATTTCCTGTAGTTGGTGGATCTATTCATTGCTAAAGATCATTCACACCTGTGAGACCCTAGTGGTAGTATTTCGGAGGGAGTACATCCAGGATGTCAGTTGAGGCCCTCAGTTGTTCTCCATATTAACATCCCTATGGGGATTCTTGGGTCTTCCACTGATTACAAGGTTTTAAGAACTATTATTACAAGAGAGAGAGGCTGTTAACTTTTACCATTGCAACCAGAGATGGGTTACCATAATTGTGCCATGCTGTTATCATAGCAATCAGCGTTCCACCTCTATTAAAGATGATGCATCCTAGAGTCAACCATTTTAGGACTGCTACGCTAAACATAGACCTTGAGTCCATGTATGTGGGTACATTATGAGAATGTGAATCTACTCTCTACTATTGCTATTGTGCTTCTGTTTGCAGTGTCCTTTGTATGTACCATGTGGTTCTGAAACCCAAATCTCTTCATCTACAATGTGGGTCCTTCTTGAAAAAAATAACTTTCTACATATGATATACAAGCCACATATTACCACTCTGAAAACGTATCTGACTAGATAATAGAGAATAATCATGGCTAGATCGTATTATTAAGGACCAATGAGTACCTAATTTTCTTGTTGACTATGAAGATTACAGAGTATTTATCTGTCTCCATTACAGTGGGAAATTCTCAATGATAGAGGAAGGTCTGTTTAAATACTATGTCAATCTCGATCTGCTATAGTGCCACATATTGTGAATGGTTTATTAGTACTAGAGATATAATCCCCTAAGTTTTGGAGAGTTGAAATTTGAAAGCTTATTTTCAGTGAAGGATGGCTAATTTTTGAAGAAGGATCTGATATAGACTACTTACTGATTTCTATTCTAACATGGTAATAAAAAATTCTGAGACCTCTCTTTTCCCTGTGTTTCTTTTACGCAGGACTAACATTTGACCAAAAATTTTTAGGTGGATTGGTTTCTCATCCCTCTATTGGGGTTCTTGTCTGGTTACTAAAGGTGGACTCTTCAGGTTTCATATCCCCACTGTCAGGCATTTTCACTAATGTTACCTGCATTGACTGTTGGGAGTCTCTTCTATCCCAGGTCTCTGAGACTTCTTAGATAAGATTTACCTCATTGCCATCCCAAGCAAAGGAAGGTTTCCATTCATTTTCCTGGTCCTCTGGGCCTCTCCCCCCTTCTTCTCCCCCACCTCTCTCCCACCTAGGTTCCTCCTTTCCTCTGCATCTAATGACTATTTTTTCCCCTTTCTATGTGGGATTTAAGCATTTTCACTTCCTTCTTGTTTAACTTTATCAGTCTTTGGGGTGAATCATGAGTATTCTGTACTTTATGGTCAGTGAGTACATACCATGTATGTCCTTTTGAGTCTTCAGGATAATACTTTGTAGTTCCATTCATTTTTCTGTAATTTCATCAAGTCATTGTTTTTAGTAGCTTAGTAGTACTCCATTGTGTAAATGTACCATTTTTCTGTATCCATTCCAGTGTTGAAGGACATCTGGGTTCTTTCTTGCTTCTGGCTATTATAAATAAGGCTTTTATGGTCATAATGGAACATATGTCCTTCTTATATGTTGGAGCATCTTTTGAGTAAATGCCCAGAAGTGGGGCATATAGCTGTGTCCTCAGGTAGTAATATGTCCAATTTTCTGAGGAACTGCTGGACTGATTTCCAGAGTGGTTGCACCAGTTTGCAACCAACAATGAGGGAGTGTTCCTTTTTCTCCACATCCTAGTCAGTATCTGCTGTCACCTGAGTTTTGATCTTAGACATTCTGACTGGTATAAGGTAGAATCTCAGGGTTGTTTTTATTTGCATTTCCCTAATTACTAAGGATGTTGAACATTTCTTTAGGTGCTTCTCAGCCATTTGAGATTCTTTAGTTAAGAATTCTTTGTTTAGCCTTCTGCCCCTGCCTGGTCCTCCGGGCTGGAGCAGACACAGAGTCAGTCTGCTCCTGTCCTGTGGAGAAACTGAATCCTGAGTCATCCAGGAGCCACTGCACTCAGAGCAGCTGGTAAGAACTCCATCTCACTCCCTAAACCCCAGAGATAGATCGGGGAGCCAGGGACATCCAGGGCACAGCAGCTACCCAAACCCCGCCCCTCCGGAATTCCACTTCCCTTCTGCCCCTGCCTGCTCCTCCGGGCTGGAGCAGACACAGAGTCAGTCTGCTCCTGTCCTGTGGAGAAACTGAATCCTGAGTCATCCAGGAGCCACTGCACTCAGAGTAGCTGGTAAGAACTCCATCTCACTCCCTAAACCCCAGAGATAGATCGGGGAGCCAGGGACATCCAGGGCACAGCAGCTACCCAAACCTCGCCCCTCCGGAATTCCACTTCCCTTCTGCCCCTGCCTGGTCCTCTGGGCTGGAACAGACACAGAGTTGGTCTGCTCCTGTCCTGTGGAGAAACTGAATCCTGAGTCATCCAGGAGCCACTGCACTCAGAGCAGGGGACACAGAGTCGGTCTGCTCCTGTCCTGTTGAGAAACTGAATCCTGAGTCATCCAGGAGCCACTGCACTCAGAGCAGCTGGAGCCACTGAACTCAGAGCAGCTGAAACTGAATCCTGAGTCATCGAGGACCCACTGCACTCAGAGCAGAAGGATTTCCAGATCCAAGAGGTGGCCTGAGTCCCAGGAGTTATTCCACCCAGGAGATTAGGAGCATAAGACCACAGAGACCTCTGGACTCTGAGGAGCTCTGCAATAAGCAAGATAACTGGAAATACAGACTCCAGTTTTACACAGTGAGGGCAGGTACCACTAGAGTTAACCAGATGGCGAAAGGCAAGCGCAAGAACATAAGCAACGGAAACCAAAGTTTCTTGGCATCATCAGTGCCCAATTCTCCCAATATAGCAAGCCCTGAACACCCCATCACACCTGAAAAGCAGGATTCAGAATTAAAATCACTTCTCATGATGATGATAGAGGATTATAAGAAGGAATTAAGTAACTCCCTTAAAGAAA
>NW_021604576.1:4537197-4540606 GCF_004785775.1 Grammomys surdaster | reverse complement strand
TGATCATGGGGTTCTCAATGGAGGAGTTAGAGTGAAGACTGAAGGAGCTGAAAGGGTTTGTGGCACCATGAGGAGAGCAACAATACCAACCAACCACAGCTCCCAGGGTCTAAACCACCAGCCTGGGAGCACTTAGGGGGGAATCCAGGGCTTCAGCTGAATATGTAAAAGTGGAGGGCCCTGCTGGGCATAGGTGGAAGAAGAGAACCTTGACCTCATGAAGGCTGGATGCCCCAGGGGGTGGGAATTTTGAGGGTGGGGAGGTGGGAGTGGGGGGGGGGTGTAGATAGAGGTTACATCCACAGAGAAGAAGGAGGAGGGGCGAGGGGATTGGAGGTTCCGAGGGGGTGGTGGGGGATGGGGTAAGGGGACAACATAGGAAATGTAAATAAATCATCCAATAAAAAAAAAAAAAAAAAAAAAACAAAAAAAAAAAATTCTTTGTTTAGCTCTGTATCTCAGTTTAACTAGGATTATTTGGTTTTCTAGATAGTAACTTCTTGAGTTCTTTGCATATGTTGCATATTAGCTATCTATCAGATGTAAAATTGGTAAAACTCTTTTCCCAATCTTTTGTTTGTTATTTTGTCCTATTAACAGTATCCTTTGCCTTACAGAAGCTTTGCAGTTTTATGAGATTCCATTTGTTTCTTGTTGAGCTTAGAGCCTGGGCCATTGGCATTATGTTCAGGAAATTTTCCCCTATGCTGATGTGTTTTAGGCTCTTTATCACTTTCTCTTCAGTTAGACTCAGTGTGTCTGGTTTTATTTGGAGGCCCTTGTGTATGTGTATATGTGTATATGTATATATGCATATGTATATATGTATAATACATGTGTATATTAATATAGTTCTTTGTCTTATAATTTTGACATATAAAATGGTTTTCTTAGTCTTATCTGAGGAACAGAGGCTGTGGTTAATATTCGGTTACTCTTTGTGAATAGCTCCAGATCCTGTCATATTCAGAGCTGTTAATAGAGATTCAGAAGTGTAAGTACCACAAACTGACCTGTATTCCAGAGGCCAGACACACTGACATGGTCACAGCACTTCATTTTAAATGTTATTAATTTTAAGTTCACCTAATAGCTGCTCCCCTGTAGTTAATCTCACTAATGCCAATAATTCCTCTTACGGTGTTTGGGGTCACCTCTAATGAAGCATGTATTCTTTGGGAGAAGTAACATACAGATTCAGAGCAACATTCTTCTGAAGTCCTCTCTAAAAAGTAGCTCTTGCAGTTATGAAGGGAACATAGCCTGATGGGAGCTCTCAAATTTAGAAAAGTTAGGGGTAGCATGAGTACAGAGAGCAGAAAAATATTTAAATAATTTAGTACTGTCCAATTTAATTTCTTAACGTACTCTCTCCCCCTTCTAGGTTTTTATCTCCTAGAGAATCATCAACTTCTTCCATATTTAATTTATAGTATAATATATTCCCAAAAAATACCAAGAGAGTACATGGTTTTATCACCTAAAAAATAATGATGGTGTTAGATAGTATATTTCAGTTGGCTAGATTTAGTCATTCTACAAAATATATATATATATATATATATATATATATATATATATATATATAACCTATAATCTATAATATATGTGCAATAATCAGTTTTTTAAATTATTGATATCACTGACAGTTTAGTCTTCATAACTCTTCAGTTATGATTAATTATTTGAATATGAATATGAAAATATGAATAATTAAAAAATAACAAACCACATACTAAGTAAGAGATAATGCTTATTTGCTTAATTAGGTTGGAACATATAGTAAATTTGAAGTTCCACCGATTTATATTTGTTCAAAAATCAAAGTTATATTTGTGACACAGAGGTCAGGGCTGAATATTGAACTATGAATATCATTCTCTAAATAATTTCCTGTAATTATTCTTTCAAAGGACTCTGATATAACTTTCCTAAAATCATTTTCTTATCACTTGCAATTAACGCTTGACCACTTACATGTAAATCTAGTGTGTGTGTATGTGTGTGTACGTGTATGTGTGTTTATGTAGTTCTGTGTGTAAGCATATATGTAGGTAGTTTATGATTATACATATATATATATATATATATATATATATATATATATATATGTATGTATGTATGTATGCGTATTAGTGACTATTTGTATTATACATGCTATGCTAGATTAGGTACCTATATGCCTTGAATTAAAGAACCATACCTAACACTATTTACACTATTTATTTATTTACACTTCACATTTCATTTCCCCACCCCTGTCCACCCTCTGACTACTCCAGATCCCATACCCTCCTCCCAAACCTTGCCTCAATGAGGATGTTCCTACCTTCCATCCCCCCACCCCACCTGACCTCTAAACACTCTAGGGCCTCCAGTCTCTTAAGGGTTAGGTGTATCATCTCTGATTAAACACAGACTAGGGAATCCTCTCTTATATTTGTTGGGGGCCTCATATCAGCTGGTGTATGCTGCCTGGTTTGTGGTCCAGTGTTTGGGAGATTTCAGAGTTCCAGATTAATTGAGACTGCTGGTTCTCCTACAGGGTCACCCTCCTTCTCAGTTTCTTTCAATCTTTCTCTAATTTAACCACAGAAGTCAGCAGCTTCTGTCCATTAGTTCGGTACAAATATCTGCATCTGACTCTTTCAGCTGCTTATTGTGTCTTCTTGAGGGTAGTCATGATAGGGTCTTGTTTTATTAGCACTCCATAACCTCAGTAATAGTGTAAGTCCTTGGGACCTCTCTTGAGCTGGATCCCACTTTGGGTCTGTCTCTGGACCTTATTTTCCTCAGGCTCTTCTCGATTTCCATCCCTGTAGTTCTTTCAGACAGGAACAATTATGAATCTGAATTTTGGCTGTAGGATGGCAACTTCTTCCCTCATTTAATGCCCTGTCTTCCTGCTGGAGATGGGCTCTATAAGTTTCCTATCCCTACTGTTGGGCACTATATCTAAGGGACCTCCCTTTGAGTCCTGAGAGATTTTTACCCCCCAGGTCTCTTGTAAATTCTGGAGGGTCGGTCCCCCCAACCTCCTACCTCCTGAGGTTGCCTGTTTCCATTCTTTCTGCTGGCCCTCAGGGCTTCAGTTCTTTTCCCTCACCCAGTGCCAGATCAGGTTTCATTCTTCCCACACCCTGATGCCCATCTATCCACTTTCCCAGTTCCCTCCCTCCCTTCCTAGTTATGATTGGTTTTTTGTTGTTGTTGTTATTTGTTTGTTTTTTTTTTCTCCCTCCCAAGTAGAACTGAGGAGTCCTTACTTCAGCCCTTCACCTTGATAACCTTTTTAAGTTCGGTGGATTGTATATATCTGTACTTTTCTTCCTTTCTTCCTTCCTTCCTTCCTCTCTCTCTCTCTCTCTCTCTCTCTCTCTCTCTCTCTCTCTCTCTCTCTCTCTCTCTC
>NW_021604576.1:4498695-4537187 GCF_004785775.1 Grammomys surdaster | reverse complement strand
CTCTCTCTCTCTCTCTCTCTCTCTCTCTCTCTCTCTCTCTCTCTCTCCCCTCCTCGCTTTTTGGCTAATATCCACTTATTAGTGAGTACATACCATGCATGTCCTTTTGGATCTGAGTTACCTCACTCAGGATGATATTTTCTAGTTCCACATCCTCTCCAACATGTGTTGTCACCTGAGGTTTTGATCTTAGTCATTCTTATTGGTGTAAGGCAGAATATCAAGGTTGCTTTGAGTGACAATTCTCTGATCACTAAAGACTTTGAGTATTTGTCTAGGTGCTTCTCAGCCATTATAGATTCCTCTGTTGTGAATTCTTGGTTTAGTTCTATACCCAGTTTTTTGATAGGGTTGTTTGGTTTTTGGGTGGTTAGCTTCTTGAATTCTTTATATATTTTGGATATTAGTCTTCTATTCGATGTGGGATTAGTGAAGATTTTTTCCCCAATCTGTAGGTTGTCGATTTGTATTATTAACTAAATCCTTTGCCTTATAGAATCTTTCTAGTTTCATGAGGTCCCAATTATCAATTTTTAATCTTTGAGCATGAGCCATTGGAATTCTGTTTAGGGAATTTTCTCCTGAGTGGCTCTTTCCTACTTTCTGTTCTATTAGATTCAGTGTATCTGATTTTATGTTGAGGTCCTTGATCCACTTGGAATTGAGCTTTGTACAAAGTGTCAAATATGAGTCTGTTTCCATTTTTCTAGATTTAGACAGCCAGTTAGACCAGCACCATTTATTGAAGATGTTTTCTTTTTTCCATTGTATATTTTTGGCATCTTTGTCAAAGATCAAGTGTCCTTAAGTGTATGGTTTTATTTCTGGGTCTTCAATTCTATTCCATTGATCAATGTCTCTGTCTCTGTACCAGTAACAAGTAGTTTTTATCACTATTGCTCTGTAGTAAAACTTGAAGTCAGGAATGGCGATTCCCCAGAACTTCTTTTATTGTTAAGGATTGTTTTCGCTATTCAACTCTCTCAGGACAGAAATCGAAGATCTCAGAAAATGGAGAGATCTCCCATGCTCATGGATTGGCAGAATTAATGTAGTAAAAATGGCCATCCTATCAACAACAATCTACGGATTCAATGCAATCCCCATCAAAATCCTTACACAATTCTTCAAATACATGGAAAAAGCAATTCTCATACCTAAGACTCTTGAGGAAGGCTTTCTCTCCTCAAGCCCTTCTCAGACATTTGGTTTTCACGCCCCTTCATACCAGATTCTGCTTTTCCTAGTCTCCCTTCTCTGCCTTTCCAATGGGAAAGTTAAATTTCAGAATCCTGGTTCCTTTCTCTTCAGTATAACAACAGTGCCTGGGTATCCAGGAAGGAGACATGGAACCATTGTGGAATCCCATTTGAACTTGTTCTGCCTCTCCAACCCCTGGCAACGTTTAAGAAGTGTGCCCCCTCCAAGCAGAGTGCCTCTTCCCAATAGAGAGGCATGACATAGTATGGCATCAAACATTCACACATGTATAAACATATATACAGTAAAAGTAAGAAAACATAGGCAGTCGGTATAAATAGTGCATTTTTACTTGGTTTACCACAAAGTTGAACTACAATAAGGAGGATTAATGAGCTTCCCTGCAGCTTCTTTCAGAGGGAAGAGTTTCAGTGATTTGTGATTCTCCTTCTGATTCATTTCAATGACTTTAAAATCATTCGCTTTTCATATGAAAGGAGAAATACAGACTCTGAACAGAGGGTACTTGGTCTTGCTTACCTCACTATAGCTCCTGAGCTGCCTCCACCATTGTCGCCAATAATTTAATGAGCAGAGGGCAACTATGGAAGGTAAACATGCTGAGATTTCTTATTGCTCACCAATATATGAAAATCTATCACTGTAATACATTATATAATCAAATTCAAGCAAAAAAAGCCACACAGTCATCTCATTAGATGCTGAAAAAGTCTTTGACAAAATACAACATCTCTTCATATTAAAAGTCTCGGAGAGATAAGGAATTCATGACACATATCTAAACAAAGTAAAAGCAATATATAACAAACCAACAGGTAACAATCAATCAACAATCTGTGAATGGGTCTTCATTAAAGCGAAAAGCTTCTGTCAGGTAAAAAGATCCCATCTATAAGACAAATCGGGAACATACACATTGGGAAAAAATCTCCACTAACCTCATATCTGACAGAAAGCTAATATCCAAAATATATAAAGAACTCAAGAATTTAACCCCTAGAAAAAGCAAACAACCCAATAAAAAAAGGGCTACAGAGCTAAATAGAGAATTCACAACAGAATTTCAAATGGCTAGGAAGCACTTAAAGTAATATTCAGTCCTTTAAAAATGCAAATCAAAACAACCCTGAGATCTTACCTCACACCATTCAGAATTTCTAAGATCAAAAACTCAAGTTACAGCAGATGATGGCAAGGTTGTGAAGAAATAGGTACACTCCTCCATTGCTGGTGGGATTGCAAGCTGGTACACTCATTCTGGAAATCAATTTAGAAGTTCCTCAGAAAATTAGAAATAATCTACCTGAAGACCCAGCTGTACCACTCCTGGGCATGTGCCCAAAAAACTCCCTAGCATATCACAAGGACATGTGTTCCATCATGTTCATAGCATCATTATTTGTTATAACCAGAAGCTGGAAACAATCCAGATGTCCCTCAGCAGAAGAATGGATACAGAGTATGTCTTTCCTTTACACAATGGAATACTATTCAACTATTAAAAGGAGAACATCATAAATTTTGCAGGCAAATGGATGGAACAAGAAAGTATTACCCTGAGTTAAGTAACTCCGATCCAAAAGGATATATATGGTATGTACTCACTGATTCATGGAAAGTAGCCAAAAAGTACAGAATACCTAGGACATAACCCACAGACAGTAAGAAGTATAACACTAGAAAGACCAAAGTGAGGATGTTTCAATTCTACTTAGAAGGGGAAACTGAAGATGCAATTAATCCTGGAGAAATTTGAGGACCTAAGGGATGGGAAGGTCTGGTGGGGTAGGAGTACTTTTTAGGAGGCAAGAGGAAGGAGGAATGGGATGAGGAACTGTGGGAAGGGGAACCAAGAGGAGACAATGATAGAAATGTAAGTAAATAAAATAATAAAAATTGAAAAATAGAGGAAAAAATAAAAAAGAAATCCTCCTGTAACTTTCAAATAACTTATGTTCAATAACAATGATGACAGATGACCAATGTATTAAAAGCACATCATTTCATTTGTTAATTTTGATTATAAATCTCTATGAATTTCCACAGATTTAAGCAAGAAATGGAAGTGGGTATCTTTGCCCTCTTTTTGACTTTCTCCTGAATAGTATTTTAATTCTTATCCTTGCAAGTTGCCATAATCTTCATCATGAACTCTCTTTTTTTACTTCTCCATTTGTCACTGAAATCATTATTAAAATCTAACATTCTATTCCCAGTAGTTACTGTGCACTGCAACCATGACCTATTTACATTGCTCATGTATAAGTAAGCTAGCACACTTTGTAGTCTACCTTACACTTCCTGAGGTCAAAATTAGTGCTGTCTTCTCAGGCCTTAAATCATTGTTTTGTGCAGAGCACATGTTCAGTAACTTAGCTGATTGAATTTAATACCTAAGTGGCCATACTGAGTTAGAGGCAGTTATTTTTGTATAGCTTTCCTCCTCAAATGTTAAAATTATAATACTTAATTTTTCCATGATTTATGAGTGATTAGGGAACTCAGATGAATAATGACTTAAAATTGTTGAAATTGTATAAGGACATGTTGTTTATGTTTGTTTGCAAAATTTCAATAAATATCTTCCTTTATATTATTTCATTATTAGAATCAAAATAGCATTTAAGATGGTCTTGTGTATGAGTAATTTTGTTCTTTGGGTATTTTTATATTATTGTGTGCCTGGATAATGTCCCAAAGTTACTATTGTGTTTAATGATAAAACTAGTTTTATGATGAGGCAATGAAAGAAAACTATTGCACAGGGGTCAAAGTTTTTTGCAGAAAATTCTTATGTGAACATGATATTCTATTTTCTTCTCCTATGTAGAAATTTTCTTGTTTTATAAAATTCATCCTCACTATGTTAATATTTTGGTTGTTTGAATACATGAAAGTTTAGGACAATTTAGAACATTATTTTTGTGTGTGTAGGAATAATCCTAAAATATCAGTATAGGATATTGACATTTTAACATATGTGAAAACATATATGTATTTACTGAGTGTTTTGTAAGCAGACATATGCATATTTACAGAACCACACACATAAAATTTTAACAAAGTTTCTGTATTGGATGCTTAAAGGCATCATTTATCTAATTTTATTTTTATTTTTATTGGTTTTTCATTTATTTACATTTCAAATGTTATCCCCCTTCCCTGTTTCCGCTCTGCAAACACTCTATCCCCTCCCTACTCTTCCCTTCTTCTATGAGGGAGCTCCCCACCCATGCACCCACTCCTGCCTCACTGCCATAGAATTCCCCTATGCTGGGACATCAGTCTCCACAGGACCAAGGCCTACCCTCCTATTGATGACAGGTAAGCCAATCCTCTGCTACATAAGCAACTGGACCCATGATCCCTCCATGTGTGCTCTTTGATTGGTAGTTTATTCCCTGTGAGGTCCAGGGGAGTAGGGGGAGGTTGGTTGATAATGTTCTTTTTATAGGGTTGCAAAACCTTTCAACATAAATCCTTCCCCTAACTTCCCCTATGGGGTCCAGGGGCTTAGTCCAATATTTGGCTGCTAGCATCCTCATCTGTATTGGTCAGATTTTGGCATAGTCTCTCAGGAGACAGTCATGCCAGGCTCCTATCAGCAAGCATTTATTGACATCAGCAATAGTGTCTGGGTTTAATATCTGCATATGGGATGGATCCCTAGTGGGACAGTCTCTGGATGGCCTTTCCTTCAGTCTCTGCTCCACTTTTTGTCCCTGCATTTCTGTTAGTCAGGAACAATTCTGTGTTAACGTATTTTGAAATGTGTGGGTGGCCCCATCACTATCCATCCCTAACCTCTGGATATGATCTATACAGGTTCCTTCTCCTCTTTGTTGAGTATTTCATCTAATGCCATCCCAGTTGGGTTCTGGGAGCCTCTTACTTTCCTGTGAGCTCGGACTTTCTAGTGGCTAACCCTAGTTCCCCATCCCTACTGCTACATACCTCTGGTCAATTTCCTGACCCTCTGCACTTCTCCACCACCTCCTCCCTGTCTCCCTTTTTTTCCTCCCCCTCCTCTCTTTCTCCCAGGTCCATCCATGACTCTACCTCTTGTGATTATTTTGTTCCCCCTTCTAAGGAGGACTTAAGCATCCACATTTTGATCTTCTTTCTTCTTGAACTTCATATGATCTGTTAGTTGTGTCATGGGTATTCTAAGTTTTTTGCTTAGTATCCACTTATCAGTGAATACATGCCATGTGTGTATGCCCAAATTGCCTGTACAAAGAACACACAACTCAATAATATAATTATAAGCTGCATGCTTCTATTAGACAAATATACCACTTCACGACTCTACTGTCCACCAATGAAATCCCTAGGTACTTTTGACTCCTCCAGGCCTTGTGGTTCTGGTTCTTCTTCTTTTCCCTCTGTCGTCTGACATTGTTCTTCCCCTTTATCTTCCTGTTCTGCACAGAAGATCCCACCTCCATATTTTTGTCTAGTGATTGGCTTCCTGTTATCTTTATCAGGCAATCAAATAACTAGGGGAAATTCCAGTACATGAGAGTAAAATACTTTTCTTGTTTGTGTTTTGTTTATTTTTACTTTCTATGGAAGCCATCATCTGGCCTTCTTTTTAAATAAGAAGAAGCCTGAATTCAAGAGATGGCACACTGTTAAGCAAATGTATTGATATCTAAGTTTTCATTTCACAAGAAATCGACTAGATTCAATGCCAAGAAAAGGCAATTTGAAAAGCAAGATTGAGTAAATTATTTAGCTTTCTATAAAGTTTAAGAAAATACTAAGTAATCCTTGATGGGAAGAAAAAAATCAACAATTAGCTATGAGCTCTAAATGTTCTTTTGTCATCACTAAGCAGGGGAAATGCAAGTGTCTTGTTGGGGATATTGTGAAGATTAAGTGGGATTGTGTGTCTAAAGTACACAAAGGCCCTGTGCATGCAAAGAGCATGATAAATGGTGGTGTTCTCACTGAAAGCTTAGTTTTCAACCTTTTGCTTACTTAGATTGTAACAGTGACATTTTGGCTTACAGAAACTTAAACCTCCCCATTTAAGAGTATAGACAGAATTATGTTGGCAATGATGTAACATTGTCTTAGTGTCACCCCTGCAGTAAGACCAGAGATCTTTTCCTTTAGGTCACAAAATTGTATTTTCTAATGGTTGTCATTTAGAAATGTGTCTGAGTTTTATTTTTAGAATTTCATTCAAATGTAATCCTACAAAGTAAACTTTCTCCTTTCCTTTTATTCAACATGTTTGCAAAGATTTTGATATTTATTTTTATCTAAAATGAGTATATTTTTATTGATCAATATTGTCGTGTTGTTTTAAAAGTTAGGCCTCTATATTACTGGTGGTAATATGAAATATTTTTGCAGTTTATATAGTTTAATGTTTTTATGGAAAATATATATAAGACATTTTTAAAGACATTTTATTTACATGTACATGTGTGTATGTCTGTATGAATGTATTTTTTTATGCATGTGTCTGAGGATAAAGAAATTCCTAACCTCTGGATTTACAAGCAGTTGTAATTTACAAGCTGCCTGATGTAGGTGCTTAGAATTGAACCGTGGTCCTCTACAAGTATAGTACATATTCTCAGCCACTGAAACATCTCTGAAGCCCTACACAAGACTTTTAATTTTCATTTTATGAAGAGAAGCAGAATTCATGTGTCTTCTGGTAAATGTTTTTAACACTGTAAGGACCTAACATTTCTATGTTTCCTCTTAGTTTTTGTATATTCTTCTTCCATCTTTTGGCAAGTTCCTTCGCTCTTTGTTTTTCTTTCTTTGTTTCTTTCCGTTTTTAAAAATTTCATTTTTCTTATTCACTTTACATTCTGATCAGTGCCCCTCACCAAGGCACCTCCTCCCATAATTCTGACCCTATTGCCCCTTCCCCTCCTCTGAGCAGAGGAGGCCCCCTTGCTATCCACTTACCCTGTCACTTCAAATCTCTGCAAGGCTTAGTGCTTCCTCTCCCACAGAAGCCAGACAAAACACCCCAGCTAGAAGAACATATCTCATGTGCATGCTACAACCTTTGGGATAGCTCTACTCCAGTTAATTGGGAACCCCATGAAGACCATATGTGTGTGAAGACCTAGGTCTAGCCCATGTATTTTCTTTGGTTGGTAGTTCAAACTCTGAGAGTCCCTATGGTCCAGGTTAGGTGACTCTGTTAGGCCTCCTGTAGAATTTCTATCTCGTTCTGGGCCCTCAATCCTTCCCCCTATTGCTCCATTAGAGTCTCCAAACTACATCCACTGTTTGGCTGTGGGTGTCTGCATCTTTTTGAGTTAACTGTTGGGTGGAGCATCTCAGAGGATAACATGCTCCTGGCTACAAGCGTAACAGAGTATCATTATTATTGTCAGAGATCAGTATTTGCTCATGTGATGGGTCTCAAGTTGGGCCGGTTATTGGTTGTACATTCTCTCAGTCTCTGCTCCATCCTCATGCCTCCATTTCTTGTAGACAGGATAAATTTTGGGTTTAAAGTTTTGTTGGTAGTTTGTGTCTTTGTCTCTCCCCTGGGGTTTCTGCCTAGCTACAGGAGGTTGCTTCTTCAGGCTTCATATCCCCAACATTGTGAGTCACCACTATGGTCACCCCAATTGATTCTGTCTTGTCCTAGAGATGCAGCCCCAAGTGCTCACTGCTGTCAGTTGCAGATGTCCATTAATTTTTATGGTCATCTATCCATCTCTCCTGTCCTTCCCCACACCTGATGCTGAACCCCTCTTTATTCATGTCCCCATCTCCTCTCTCTCCCAGTTCCCTTCCTCCATCTGCCTTTTATCACTATTTTATTTCCCTTTCTAAGTGAGATTCAAGCACCCTTCCTTTGGCCATTTTTCTTGTTTAGCTTCTTTGGGTCTGTGGAGTGTATCATGTACCTGTATTCTATGGCTAATATCTACTTATAAGTGAGTACACACCATGCATGTACTTTTCAGATTGGGTTATCTCACTCAGGATGATATCCTCAAGTTCCATATATTTGCCTGTAAAATTCATGTTTTTGTATTCAATAGCTGAATAGTATTCCATCATGTAGATGTATAAAATTTTCTTTATTCATTCTTTAGTGGAAGGACATCTAGGTTTTTTCCAGTTTCTGGCTCTTAGGAGTAAAGCTGCAATGAACATAGCTGAGCAAATGTCTTTGTGGAATTTTGGAGCATATTTTGGTTATATGCCTAGGAGTAGTAAAGATGGGTTTTAAGGTAATATTAATATAAGTTTTCTGAGAAAACTTTTGGTCAGTTCTTAATACTGCTGATCTTTTTCAGGTATAGTATTTTGGAATCAGTTAGACGCAGACACACACTGCGGTTTATTAAACTTGGATTTTAATGATAGTTTCTCTGTCATCTATATTAATTGTATAAATCTTTGACAATGTGTAATGGTCACCTCTTCTGAGAGTAGAAAGTGTTTATTGGTCATACCAGGGCTTTTGCTTTGGTCCAATTTTTTGTTTGTCTATTTGTTTGTTTGTTCCTTGTTTGATATTCAAGTTCTCTTCATTTTGATTTCTTTTTTCTTTTCTTTTATTGGACATTTTCTTACTTTACATCTCAAATGTTATCCCCTTTCCTGTTTTCCCCTCCAGAAACCCCCTATCCCATCCTCCCTCCGCCTACTTCTATGAGGGTGTTCCTACACATACTCACTCACTCCTGCCTCCTAGTTCTCGCATTCCCCTACACTGGGGCATCAAGCTGTCACAGGACCAAGTATGACCCATTGATGCCCAACAAGGCCATACTCTGCTACATATGCCACTGAAGCCGTGAGTCCCTCCATGTGTACTCTCTAGTTGGTAGTTTAGTCGCTGAGAGCTCAGGGGGTTGGTTGGTTGGTTCTTTCTATGGGGTTGCAAACCCTTCAGCTCCTTCAGTCCTTTTTACAACTACTCCATTGGGGATCCAATGGTTGGCTGCAAGCATCCACCTCTGTATTTGTTAGGCTCTTGCAGAAACTCTCAGGCTCTTGTCTGCAAGCACTTCTTGGCATCCACAATATTGTCTGGGCTTGGTGACTATATGGGATGGATCCCTATGTGGGGCAGTCTCTGGATGGCCTTTCCTTCAGTCTGTTCCACGCATTGTCATCCCTGGGATGAAGCCTCCTTGATCATGGTGGATGATTGTTTTGATGTGTTCTTTGATTAGGTTTGAGAGAATTTTATTGAATATTTTTGCTGTGGTTTTTTTTTAATAAAAGAAATTTTTCTTACATTCTCTTTCTGTTGATGTTAAAAGATATTAAGTAGAAGTGATTGCTGCTTCTGGTTATTTTTACTGTTGGAGGTGGAATTATGTTTGTGTGGCTATCTTCTTTTGGGATTGTTGACAGAAGATTACTTTCTTGCTTTTTCTAGGGTGCAGTTTCCTTTCTTATGTTCGAGTTTTTTATCTATTATCCTTTGTAGGCCTGGATTTATGGGAAGATATTGTGTAAATTTGTTTTTGTCGTGTAGTATCTTGTTTTTAGTCTATGTTAATTGAGAGTTTTGTTGGGTATAATATCCTGGGTTGGCATTTGTATTCTTGTAGGGTCTCTATGACATCTTCCTGGGATCTTTTGGCTTTTAGATTCTCTGGTGGGAAGTCTGGTGTAATTCTGATTAGTCTGCTCTTATATGTTACTTGACCTTTTTCCCTAACTGCTTTTAATATTCTTTCCTTGTTTTGCACATTTGGTGTTTTGATTTTTATGTGATGGGAGGAGTTTCTTTCCTGGTTCAATCTATTTGGCATTCTGTAGGCTTCTGGTATGTTCATGGGATTCTCTTTCTTTAGGTTAGGAAAGTTTTCTTTTATAATTATGTTGAAGATTTTTACTGGCCCTTGAAGTTGGGGCTCTTTACTCTCTTCTATACCTATTTTCCTTAGGTTTGGTCTTCTCATTGTGTCCTGGATTTTCTGGATGTTCTGGGTTAGCACCTTTTTGCATTTTGTGTTTTCATTGACAGTTGTGTCAATATTTTCTATGGTATCTTCTGAACCTGAGATTCTTCTATCTCTTGTATTCTGTTGGTGATCCTTGAATCTATGACTCCTGATCTCTTTCTTAAATTTTCTATCTCCAAGGTAGTCTCCCTTTGTGATTTCTTTATTGTTTCCATTTCCAATTTTAGACCTTGGATGGTTTGGTCTAATTCCTTCACCTGTTTGTTTGTCTTTTCCTGTAATCCTTTAAGGTATTTATGTGTTTCACTAAGGGCTTCTACCTGTTTACCTGTGTTCTCCTTTATTTCTTTAAGGGAGTTATTGATGCCCTTCTTAAGGTACTGTATCTTCATCATGAGATGTGATTTTAAACTTGAATCTTGCTTTTCCAGTGTGATTGGGTATCCAGGACTTTCTGTAGTGGGAGAACTGGGTTCTAATGTTTCCAACTAGCCCTGGTTTTTGTTGTTTATATTCTTGTGCTTCCCTCTTTCAATCTGGTTATCTCTATTGCTACCTTCCCTTGCTGTCTTTGACTGGATCCTGTCCCTCCTGTGATCCTGGTTTTTCTCAGAACCCCTCAGAGTCTAGCTGTCTCTGTGATCCTGTGATTCTGAGATCCTATGCTGCTAAGATCCTGATTGTGTCAAAGCTCCAGGGAGTCAAACTGCCTCTGGGATCTGGAAATCCTGATGTTACCAAGCTCCTGAGATCTCATTGTGTCAGAGCTTCTGGGAGTCATGCTTTCTCTGTTGTAGGAGTGGGTGGGGAGCCAGAGCCATGGGTCTGCTCTTGGCACAGGTGCAAGCTGGGAGAAACCTGTACCTCTTGTTTGGTGGGGGTGCGGGTGGGGTTGGAGGGTGGGGGAGTGGGGGGGTGGGGGGTTGTGAGGGTTGTTTGTCTTTCCCTCTTCCTGTGGGGGTCCAAGTGAGTTACTCTGTGTGTTGGGAATGATTGTTTGGCCTCTCCTGTGATCCCGGGTATTTCTCTTAGATTTCGGTTGAGAATTGTTATAATCTGTTTGTTATTGTTAGTATTATGCAGATTTGCCAGCAGAAGAAAGAAAAGAAGTTGGCTTCCTGCTCATGACACCAATTTCTCTAAGTTTCACCCAACACACCAGAGAATTTCTGGGAAGTTGGTGTTCCTTCTACTCAGACATGTAGCAAGCATATAAACAGATGCAAACACAGGTGGTGCATGATCATCTCTGCTAAAAGCAACATCCCATGTTGATTTCTGCTGAAGTATTTCTTCATCTTTCCTTTTATAGACAGATGTTGTTTGAGGCTTAAACCATTGTCTGTAGGTATAATCCTTTATTGGCCTTATTTCTTCTTTAAAATCTAAGTTAGCTCAGATCAGGCTTCATGGTAATGAATTAGCTATAAGCTATCGATTCTTTAAACACATGATCTCCAAATTCAGTCACTTTTTAAGCTACTGGAGATTTATAGTTTAAACATATGAATATGTGGTTGCTAGCTAGATCCAGGGGCAGGAGTGACCTCATAAAGTAGGGCTAGAGTTCCTAAATATGTATTAAAGCGTAAGATATTTCTTGATAGTCTTTTATAGGTAGAAAGAAATTTCCTCTTTTACTAATTTTCAGGTAATTTTAACATCAACAAATGTCAAATTTTGTTAATATTATTTTCAGCATCTGTCCTGCTTTTTTCACTATTATTATGCTGGCATAGTGAAAATAAAAACAAAACAGACATTTACACTCACAAAAAGTAGGCACAAATAGAAAAATTATATTTAGGTGAAAAATAATTTGAGCCTATTGCATGATATCAATTATATTTTATATGTATACATAAAAGTTTTTACTCATGGAGAAAGAGAAAACAGAGGACAAATACCTATGAACATTGTCTTTCTACTGTAAACTGTAGATTGCAGTTGACAAAAAGCTCACTAACATGAAGACTAGAGAGTGTTCAGCCGAGGGGAAGATATAAATAAGGAGCTAAATTGACAAACTTAGATGATGACTCTGGAGCCAAGAAAATGGGTCTTTGATTGAACGTACATTTGATAACTAGAATATGGGTGGTAGGTATTAAAATGAATCTTTTAGGACTTTTCTGTTATCTCCAAAGCATAACACTTTCTTGTTACTGTCTAATATCATACTGTTTCTCAAGTTCTTCTTTTACTCATTTAGAGCACATAATTAATTCTTAATAAAGTGATCTATCTAGTCTCTTATGTAAGAAGCTTTTACCCTAGTACATTTTCCCAAATATTAGTTCATAGCTGCATTACAAGCCATAGAAATATTCTAAGTTGAGAAGGTAAACAACAAAGGTGTCTGGGACCAATTGTGGAAAAATTCTAACAGCCAGGTTATTCAAACAGAATGTTACATTAAGATTTTAGTTTCACTACACCATGAAGAAGATCTTTTTCATAAAGGTAGAGTATAAATCATGGGATGAAATGGTTCCAAAAGTTTGAGTGTTAAAGAAGAGTTGGCATATATCATTAAATTTATTTATTCTTTGTAGGTATATTTTTACTTTATTTTGTTTTTATAAATTCTATTATGTTACTTTTTATTCATCTTGAATTAAAACATAATCATATTACCTGCTTTTTTTCTCATTTCTCTTTCCAGTCTCTTACACGTCTCTTAAACTTTTTATGTGTTCCTTCCTCTCTAAAATTGACATTATCTTTTTTTGATAAAGTTGTTAAATAGACAGATAAATGAAACTTGCCAAATCCAGTTTTGTTGTTTTGTATATGTAATTTGAGAGCTCACTTTTTAAAACAAATAAACAATTAGGGAACATATTCCTTGGAGAAGTTAATTTTCTCTCTCTTAGCAGTCATTAATTTCCTATAGTTCCTTTAAGGTGGGACTCCTTGAGATTTAACCTCTTGTTAATTAGCATGTTTATGGATATTCCCATTGTCTTGTATTGTTTATACAGCCATATCTAGAAGAGACTGTTTTAGAACAGACTTCCTAGTATTATGGCTCTTATATTTTTTCTACTTCCTCTTCTGTATTATTTCCTGAGCCAACTGAAGCATGGGCAGTTTTGTAGATATATCCACTGGAGCTGTGATAAGCATAATCTATTGATCTCTGCATTGTGTCCAGTTATAGTTTGTGTGTGTGTGTGTGTGTGTGTGTGTGTGTGTTGTGATTGTTTTCATGGCTATAAAAAGAGGCTTCTTTGATGAAGGGTTGTGGCTACACTTATGTGTGGGTTTAATAATATGACTGATGTCATAGTTAAGTATTATTTTTTTCTAGCAATGTGAATATTGTAGACTTTCTTTAAAATCTATAATCTTTGTAGTCAAGAGAAGTTACATTTCCACTACCATACTGAAAACTGAAGAATTTTAGTTCTTTCAGATGTCACATTTTAAACCTATAATAGAAACAAGTTCATATTTTCTCTCTTTACGCCATATTAAAATATCCAAAAAGTACTATTCCTGTATTGTGGTGGTAAAATACCCATTGGAGCTTAACAATGTGGGGTTTTTTTTGTTTTGTTTTGTTTTGTTTCTTTGGTTTTGTTTTGTTTGGTTTTTTGTTTGGTTTTTTGAGACAGGGTTTCCCTGTATAGCCCTGGCTGTCCTGGAACTCACTCTGTAGACCAGGCTGGCCTCAAACTCAGAAATCCGCCTGCCTCTGCCTCCCAAGTGCTGGGATTAAAGGCATGCACCACCATCGCCCGGCAACAATGTGTTTTTAAAAGACAAGATTTAAAATTGCTATATATTCTGAAAAGAAAAATCTACTCTGTTTAGTACAAAAAGGACAATATTGGATATTGTTTAAAACTAAAGATTTAATGAAGTCTTACTTTTCAGGAAGGAATAAAGCTCATATTGGGGAGGAAACATGAATGTACAGAAAAAAATATTTAATCAAGGTAACTTTTGGAAATAAGTGGTTTAATTAAAACCACTACAATCTCAATTTCTATGGTTATCTTTATTAAAGAAATATAGAGTCCTATCTTCCATTTATAAAATAAAAAATACATTTAATAACTTATGCAGATCCAAAAGAACTGCCAATACAAATAAACCCTGTAATGTAAGAAAGTGCTTCCTACTATAATTGAATCTTTGGATACTCAGCCTCCTACTCTTATGTGCAAAACACCCAGACTCCCTGGAGCCATAATTTTAAATCCCCACAGTGCTGACTTGCTTCTTTATCTTTTCAAAGAATGATTCAAAAAAGTAGCAGTTTCTGTGTCTAGATGGCTGGTGATTCTAAAAGCTTAAATGTTCTATAAATGTTTAATTTGCTTAAAGATGACTTGACAGCTATTTTTATTAAGCTTTGCACTGGTTTCATTATTTCCATTTCAAAAGCAAAAGGCATTAGCACCTTGTAAACTCTGTCTAGAAGGTTCCCCCTTTGAGTCTTATGTGTTTATGAAGCAGTGCCCACTTTGTTAATTTGTTGTCTGAAAACTTTCATGTGCGTTGAGAATGGTTCTTATAATTTCTACATATCTCAAAATTAAGTTAATAGTCTCTTTTATTAATCTACAGATAACCACTTACAGTATGCAAATATAATGCTTAACTGTTTTCTGGTAATATTTGAGAAACCCTGGCAAGTTTGATTCAAAAATGAAATCAGCTCTCTCAGGAGCTTCTTCAGCATTGGGAGGTGGGGGTGTATCTGGGATTTTCCAGTGATCTAATCAGTGTTTTGATAGATTCAGAGTAAAAAAAAATATAAAGACTGATCTGTTTATACTGCCACACAGAGCATGTCTGATATGGTATGTGTGGGCTTTTGCAATATGGGTTACTTCTGTGACAGCGGACACATATTTTAGAATTCAATTCGATTCCAACATTTTCAGCTTAGAGTTTCTGTCAAGTATCATGATCTTAGTCTTCAACCCCACAGGACTGCCCTAGATCCAGAGGCCAATCTCATTTGATCCTTCGGTACTTTAGCTTATAAACTAGGGTTATCAGTGCTTCTACTTTGCTTTGATATTTGGTTATAATTACTCAGGGATGTAAGGAAAATCTTTTACTCACATTTGCTGATGTATTATAAATATATTTTATCATGAATAGAAATACACAAGTATATGTGATGGCACAGATATGTAATTTTCACAACAAAGGTTGCTGAAACGGGAACATCACTACTTTAAGACAAGCATGGGGAGATAATGAGACATACTGTAACTCTGTCACAGCACAGCACCGCACAAAGAAATTTTGAATTAGAATTATAGTTCAGTGGTAGAGCACTTGCCTATCATGTACAAGGCCTTGAATTTAATTATCTGTATCAGTAAAAATAAATAAGCTCAAATAAATATGTGCATTAATAGTCCCAAGATGTTCCTGATTCTAAAATGTTTGCATATACTTTCTTCTTTATAGTATATAGCTATATTTGTCAACCTACCAAATAGAAGCTCATCATTTGGGAAATTCCATAGAGATTAATTTCCTTTATTCTAGATACTCATTCCCTATAAGTAAGACTGAAAACTCTAATCATCTATGCATTGGGCTTTTTGGTGCCCAGCCTCATCCTAAGGCTCTTTTGGAGGCATTATCTTTTTTTTTTTCTTTTTATAATAAAACAAAGTATAATTGTAAAAATTAAGTTTCTTTTTCAGTTCTTAAGCATGATGCTCCAATGGGAGGAGTTTCAAAGATGTTAAATCACATTCATATTTGCCTTTTGTGACATCCACTAAGAGACTAATAAAACTTACTCTGTTAAAACGTTTCAGAGCTGTGTACCATTTAATACTTTACACACAAAAACGTTCCCTTTACCCTTGGAATTAAGAAAATGGGTAGACTTGGTTAAGTAAGGTGCAGGTCAAAGCCATGAGGTTGGAGTGACAATAGTCTAGCTGGGTTTGCAAGGTGAATGGAAACAAAGTCTTTTAAGGAACACAAGTTTTTTAATGTTTCACTAGGAAGGGCCCCAAGGTAATTTGTGAACACCCATGTCTTCACTCTACTGGCTTTGACTATTAAGTAACAACTCAAGTTTAAGCCTCATGCATATAACATTGCTTCTCTGAAGGAAGAAAGGTTGAAAGGAGAGGTGAGTAAGCAACTTCAGTACTTTAACACTTCCCTCTGTGGAGATGACTTCTTTTAGGTCTGTCCTTTCTTCTACAGCTAAGCATTTCTGTTTTAGCCTGTGAACTGAGCAATACCACATGTTCACTCCATACACCATTTTCCAGTTTCATGAAGCACTAGAGGCCTTAAGTAATCTCCATACCATGCATTCAAGTGAGTTAAAAAATTGTCCAACATGATGACAAAGAAAGTACTCTTATAACACAGAAATTTTCATAAGTTATATATAGAAACTGAGAAATATTTGTATGATAAAGATCCCTAAGAGATAGCTCTTATTAATTTAGTCACTTTTTAATATATAATTTTTGCTTTTAAATAATGCAGGTTGGACTGGAGAAATGGCTCAGCAGGTAGGAAAATTAGCTACTCTTTCATGCATTATCTAATAACTATCTGCAATAGTTCCATGGAATCCAGTGTCCTCTTCTATCTTACATGGGCACTGAACACTTGTCTCTCTTATAGATATATACATTCATACATAATTGACAGCTCCGGTGCTGCCCTCAGTACTGAGCTCGGGCGTAGGCCTGGGGGATTAAAGAAATATTCAGACTCGGGTCATCCATTGTGAGAGAATGCCAATGCCTTTACTGAGCAGGTTCAATATATATACAGCAAGCCAGGGAAGGAAAAAATACAAACTCAGGAAAAAACAGGAACTCAACTGGGGGACAATAGGATGTCAAGTATAAATTCCTTTCCTGGGACACCATGTATTAGTCAGGATGATGAAAAAGCAGGAACGCAACTGGGAGGCAATAGGATGTCAAGAGTAAATTCCCTTCCTGGGGCACCATGCCTTAGTCAGGATGTTTTGATCCTGGAGGAACCGCAGAATGTTACTTAGTAAACAGCACCATACAGAAAGGTTCAGCCAGGGCATAGCAGCCCTTTGGGGTCCTACAGGTCCCCTGTTTTTATTTTATAGGCAAATAGTATCTGTCTTAGATCACCTTCTGTCAATACCAATTACCTGTCATTGGGAATCCCTGCTAGCCTCAGGGCCCCTGTCTTAGGTAGGTAAGGGTTGCAAAGGAGTTGCCCATCATTGACTAACTATTCTCAGTAAATGCTGAACCAAACCTGGGCAGAAGGGTTTTCTTGTGCCAGCAACATGAGCACCTGCTTAGTAACTGCCTGGGATTGGATCTGCTGTCTGTGACGGCGGCAAAGAAATATCAATCCTGCTGTGGCTGCCCCAAAGGCTAGGACTCCCAAAGACAAGGACCTCTAGCCCATCCTTTAAGGAGCCTTTCGGCCAGTTTGAGTCCTGCTAGAAGCTTCTCTCCATAAAGAGGCTGTACACAAGTAGTAGCATTAATATTAACATAAAGAAATTGTTGGTTTATTAGAATTAGCAGCAGTTTTTCCAGTAGTCTTGGTGGGAGCTATGACCGGTCAAATCAAGCTGCTTATCCCCATTGACAAACTAACTGGGTGGTTCATCACAATGCTCCAGTAGATCTCCACTTGGGTTAGGCTGCATAGTGGCAGGACAAGGCTGTGTAGTGACAGGGCACACACAATGCTCAGGAATCCAAACAGGACTTTCAGCATCTTTAGGAAAAACACAAACAGAACTTCTCACCCTGACTAATACAGGGTCAGGGTCTTTCCATATACCTGATGACAATTCTTTCCATTTTACTAAGCCCAGTGCCTTCTGGGATCATTTCCAATGTCTGTCTGCTGCAGACAATGCATCCTTATCCACTAATAAAAAATTTAAAATATATAAAATAAAGGATAATCTTGCATGAGGTGAGGTAAACTCCTCCCTTTTTGTTTTTTCAAGATAATTTTTTAAGGTTAAATGTGCTCTTTCCACTATAGCCTGGCCTTGTGGATTATAAGGAACCCCGGTCTTATGTGTAATATTATATTCATCACAAAATTTATTAAAGGACACACTACCATAGGCTAGGCCATTATCAGTCTTTATTTGGCGGGGAACCCCAAAATAGGCAAATGTTTGTAGGCAATGGTTCTTAACATCTTTTATTTTTCCCCACTGTGAGCTGAGGCAAAAATCATACCAGAAAAGGTATCAATGGTTACATGGACGAAGTGTAATTTCCCAAACAAGGGAACATGTATAATATCCATTTGCCAAATATCATTGGGTGCAAGACCTCGAGGATTCACTCCCAAATTAGGGGAGTAGATAAATTGAGCACAGTGAGGGCAGTGAATAACGATTTGAACAGCATGTTCTCTAGTAATGTCTCAATGAAATTTCAAGGAATTTGCATTAAGATGAAATTTATTATGCATAGCAACAGCTTTATCATAATTAGTGACTAAATTTAAGGCAAGCAAAATTTGTTTGGTGTGAAAATCAGCCTCACTATTACCTTGGGCCAAGGGGCCTGGCAACAATGAATGTCCCTGAATATGACCCACAAACACAGGCAAAGTTCGCTGCCATAAAAGAGCTTGCACCTGCAATAGGCAAGAACAAATCGAAGACACAGGTGCCACATAAGATGCAGTCTCCAAGGGTTCCATAATTTGAGAAACATATACAGTATCAGTATATATGTTGCAAGCTTCATCTGGGAACAAAGATAGTGCCAATTGTACGGCCTTTAGTTCTGCTAATTGCACAGAGCAATTGGTCAACTGTAAGGTCTCAACTTTACCTTGGGAAACAACTGCAGCCCTACCATTGGAGGATCCATCAGTAAATATTAGGTGACCCTGATTCAAGGGCTGATTGGAAATAATTTTTGGAAAAACAACTGGATGGAGCCTAAAAACCTGACACAACTTATTATCTGGATAATAATTATCAAATTGACTACTAACCACTATTAAGGAAACCACTGCCTGTGGGTAAGACAAAACAACCTTGGAGGGTGAAGCTTGTAAGTGAACTCATAAAAGAGGTCCCTCCTGCCAAAAGGCACCCGTTGGGGAATGTTTTGATGCAAAAACCACAAATAACAGTTTCCTTGAATAGTCTACATAATTTAAATGAGCTTGTTCTAGAGCTTCCTGTACCATTTTCAAGCATTCCCCGGCCTCTTCATTTAATTGTCTGGGGGAAGTGGGTGATACATCTCCCTTAAGAATATCAAAGAGGGGTTTTAACTGTCCTGTGCTTAATTGTAAGGAAGGTCTTAGCCAATTTATGTTTCCTAACAATGTTTGATAATCATTTAAAGTTTTTAGAGTATCTACTCTAATTTGTAACTTTTGAGGTCGAATACCCTTTCGTAATAATTCATGTCCTAAATATTGATATGGAAAATTCTTTTGAACCTTCTCAGGGGCAATAACCAACCCAACGGCTTGCAGTTTGGCATAGGCCTCATAAAGCTCTTTTTCTTCCCTAGCTCCAAGTAGAATATCATTCATAAAATGAATTATATACATGTACAGATGTCTTCTTAATGGTTGAAGAGCAGTTGCCCTATAGACTTGACACATGGTGGGACTATTAGCCATCCCTTGGGGTAGCACCACCCAATGATATCTATGGGATGGTTCCTTAAAGTTGACTGAGGGAATACTAAATGCAAAGCATTCGCAATCCTGAGGATACAAGGGTATGGTAAAGAAACAATACTTCAAATCTATCACTAACATGTGCCAATTTTTTGGAATAGCAACTGGTGTGGGCAATCCAAGTTGAGTAGCCCCCATTGGCATCAAAGTTTTAATAATTTCCCTTAAATCTTGTAATAATCTCCATTTTCCTGATTTTTTCTTAACAACAAATACAGGAGTATTCCAGGGGGATGTAGATGGGACGATATGTCTGGCCAAAAGTTGTTCTTGTACTAATAAATGAGCTGCCTCCATTTTTTCCTTAGATAAGGGCCACTGTTCAATCCACACGGGCTTGTCGGATTTCCATGTGATTGGTAATGGTTTAGGAGGCTCCACAGTGACCCTTAATATAAATTTCCTATTCCAGTTTTGTCTTTTTGATGTCTGACTATCTGACATCCTTTGGCAACACTATGGAGTCTTCCTTGTAAACATTTCCCTAAGCCTTTCCCAGGAATATATCCTTGCTTTTTCATCATGACCTGAACTGTTTGGGTTGTGAGGATAGCTCCCATGTCATTAAGTACATCAAGACCCCATAAAATAATGGGGAGATGTTCCAAGACAAATGGTTGAAACCATCCCTCATGTCCTTCCTCATCTTGCCATTTTAAGATCTTACTACTCTTGAGGGGTGTGGTAGCTGTCCCCACTCCTTGTAAGGTGAAAGAGGACCTATCCAGGGGCCAGCTACTAGGCCAAGATGTTTTTGATATCACAGTAGTATCTGCACCAGTATCCAGAATTCCTTTCATAGGCTTTCCATCAACCCAAAGGGTAAGGGTAGGGCAGTCCTCGAGGGTAGAAACCCAGAATGCAGCAGTCCCTGTGGAGCCAAATCTTTCATTACCTCTAGTATCTGTGATTGCAACATGTTTAGTGGGTAACTATGGCAAGAGAACTAGCTGAGCAATTCTATCTCCCTGGGGAATAATTACAACTCCCCTATCCACAGTAACCATAATTTTAATTTCCCCTGTAAAATCTGATTCTATTACTCCCAGAAGGATCCTAATTCCCCTCAACAAGGCACTGTTGCGTCCTAGGAGAAGGCCTACACTCTCTGAAGTGATGGGGCCGTACACTCCAGTACCTAATGCCTGAGAGCCCATTTGGGGTGTCAATACTGCTTTGGCGGAGGAATGGAGGTCCAATCCTGTGCTTCCTGAGGTAACTCTGACAAGGTCTTTGACATAAAGGGGTTGGTTTGAGGCACAAACCGAACTGGAATAGGGGTAATAGTGGTGTTCATGGCTCCGTACACTTTGGTTTGTGGGCCGGAGCGGGCCCCACTGCCCGTTTCCCAAAGCTGGGAGAGGGCAGCCATCAGCATCTGATTTTGACCTGCATTCATTACTCCAATGGTGGCCTCTTCGGCATTGAGGACACAGGCCAGGACCTGTAATCCCCTCGTTTCCTGCTTAAAATGTCCAGCTTGGCCACATCCACAGCAAGTTTTATTCTTGCTAGATCCCTTCTGCACAGCAGCTGTGAGTACTTGTCCCATAATAAAATTTCATCAATTTCCTTGCAAACTCTATTATAATCATCTAAGGTTTTTGATCTATGCAGTCTAATTACTTCTTTACACCATTTATTAGCATTTTTGAAAGCTTACTGTTTTACTACCGGCATGGCGGTATCAGTATCCCCAAACAATTTTTCTGCTGGCTGGAGAAGTTTATTCACAAATTCTTCAAAGGGCTCGAGGGGTGCCTAGACCACCTTGGATAGTTGACCTCCAGCCGCCTTATTAGGCAAGGCCTTCCAGGCTCTAACGGCTGGAGTGGCAATTTGGGCATAAACGGCAGGATCATAATGAATCTGCTGATGGAGAGCAGCATATTGTCCTGATCCAGTTAGCATTTCCAAATTTCTTTGGGGCTGCCCTGCCTGTGCATTTAATGTTGCCAAGCTAACATATTGCTCCTGATATTCTCCCCTCCACAGTAAATAGTCTCCCTCACTCAATGTAGCACGGCATAGTTGTTGCCAATCTCCTGGTGTTAAATTGAAGGTGCTATAAGACTCAAGAATTGACAAAGGAAAGGGTGCCAAGGCCCCATAGGAAGAAACTGCTTCCTTAAGGCTCTTTAATTCCTTAAAGGACAAAGACACATGCTGCCTAAGCATTGGCCCGGGCCCACTGGGGTGAAGGACTTCCATTACAGGGTAAGCATAGTTGGAACCTGTTTTAGAAAAAATCACCCTCTTCTTAGGGATGGGTTCCACTACCCACCAATCCTTCTTGGGAGCATTCATCATATGCTGGAGGAGCAGTGATCTCCGGAGAGTCCACAAAAAGGTTTTACTAGGAGGTCTCTCTCCTTTCCAATCTGTTCCCTTTCGGACCTTACATTTCTTTAATCTTTCTTTTAAATAAGCTATTTCCTTTTCTAAAGTTTCTTCCTTGTCCTCAGAGCTGGAGCTATTCTTCACCTCATACAATGATTCCATACCTGAATCATCCTGTGTCAATACATGTAGAAAGGAACTCACAATTCCTATGGCGCGATCAAAGCTCACACTCTGGTAGCGGGGCTTTCAGTTTGATCGCACCGCTTCTCCAATATGTCGATTCTCTGAACTGGCCAGCCGGCTCCTTCCAGGAATGTCCTGTCAGGTTCTCCTCTCTTTCCCAATCTCAGTGGAACCTCCACTTGACAGCTCCGGCGCTGCCCTCAGTACTGAGCTTGAGCGAAGTTCTGGGAGATTAAAGAAATATTCAGACTCGGGTCATCCATTGTGAGAGAATGCCAATGCCTTTACTGAGCAGGTTCAATATATATACAGCAAGCCAGGGAAGGAAAAATACAAACTCAGGAAAAAACAGGAACTCAACTAGGGGGCAATAGAATGTCAAGTATAAATTCCCTTCCTGGGACACCATGTATTAGTCAGGATGATGAAAAAGCAGGAACTCAACTGGGAGGCAATAGGATTCCAAGAGTAAATTCCCTTCCTGGGGCACCATGCCATAGTCAGGATGTTTTGATCCTAGAGGAACCGCAGAATGTTACTTAGTAGACAGCAGCATACACAAAGGTTCAGCCAGGGCATAGCAGCCCTTTGGGGTCCTACACATAATAATATATATACATACATATGTATAAATACATACACATATACATACATGTGATCAAAATATCCATATACTATTTATATGTATATATGTATACACACACATACATACACACACACACACACATATATATTTATACATATATACATATATATATATAATTTTGAAAATAAAGAAAACCAGGTACTAATCTATCAGTGTAGGTGACAATACACAGTAGCTGACCATTGCTCAGAGCTAAGTGATAGAAATAGAAGAAAGGAAGAGGAAAGACCAGAGAGTTACTTTAATTATTACTTTGTACTTGTCCTATTAATATTTTAATAGTGACTGATTTTTTAAAATTCATTAAAAGACCATGTAACACTTTATACTTCATATATCAATTTTGACCCTGCTGCTATATTTTTTTACATAAATGTAAGATTAGGTACCTTGTGTGCAAACTCTAGAGTTCGCCAGACACAAAAATGAAAAGACTGGAACAGAGGTGTGGTTCTTAAAGACTTTCTTTTCCTTCTCTCAATCCAGGTCATGCACAACACTATGAAATATATAATATGAGCAGATATAATTTGGGATTATAAATTATATTAAAATTATTATCTCACCGATATTTAAACTAAATCTGAGTTTTCTAAGTAACTGTATTACTCGTATGTAAATGGGGCTGAAGCATATGTTAACTCCTGGAGCCTATGGCATCATTCACATGCCTGATGGGAGCCTAGCACTAAGAGGGAAAGGAGACACAGTTGCCATCCCTAACCCAGAATCTATCTTCAATTCATAGCTGCACATAAAAGAAAAAATTCAATGGCATCTCACTGGCTATAGTAATCACCTGTGCCCAATTGTGTCTGAAATGGGTTTTCCTCAGTGTCTTCCATCCCCATTGGCTTTATAGAGTCTCTTAAACCCCAAGAAGACCTGAGGGGATAACCCATCTCAGATATAGTTGCACTTCTTCAGGTGTATTCAGTTTTGCCACATCTCCACATCCCATCTAGATACACTCCCTTTTTGGTATCTCATTAGAGAATAGACAGGATTTAAGGGATAATAATAAAATAATATAAAATATCACAATTTTCTCTTTATCGTAGAGTTAGAGATTTCATCAATATTTGGCTTAATTCTCCAACTTAACCTTTCTTATAAGCTACAATCTTCCTTTGAAAACCACTTTTAGTGAAGGGAAACCTACTTTAAAATGTGCTGCTGGATTTTAGCACTTTTAAGTTAATACCTATGAACCCAGGGCTTTAGTTTATCACAGACAGGTGATTAGATGGCTCTCATTTTCCTACTATATTGGCCTTTCCAAATGACTTCCTTCATTTAAAGAGGAATGGACCATCAAGGACAAAGTCAATTTGCATGGAATATTCCACATTCATTTTTTTTTTATTTTTTAGTTATAAATTTTATTCAATTCTGGACATTCTTAATTATTAACATCCATCTAAAGAATTCTCTACTTTAAAGGTTTTTAAAAACCTGTGAAAGAAAGTTGTTGCAAAACGTGAAGGTGAGAATTGGAAGCAAGAACTGGAGCAGAGACCCTGGAGGATCTCAGAATACTGACTTGCTTCTGTGGTTTGGTCAGACTTTCCATGAATAACTTGCAAACATCACCTGGGATGGTAGCACCCACACTGAGTTGGTCCCTTCATATCAATCATTAACTAAGAAAACATCCACCCATTTGACTTCATTCCAGTCTTCTGGTGGCACTTTTCTCAGTTGGACTTCCCTCTTTCCAATTGACTCTATTTTGTGATAAGTGGGAAAATATTATCCAGAATAATGCATAAGTTCTATAAAGACTAATGATAAAATTCTAAATTAAGTTGAATGTAAGTCAAAATTAGATTTAAATGATATGCAATTAACTTGTTATTATAATAATAAATGTTAACAGAACCAAATAATATTTTATTTATTCAAAGATAGTTTTGACATATTTCTCAAAATAGATTATTTCAAATATTTATCTCAAGGACATTAGAAATACAAGATTAACCTGGAAGAGTTGTCCAATATTAAAAGGAAGATTCTATTTTTCCTTGTTTTTGGGGGGAGTGAATCAAATTTTTTATTTTCTTTTTATTTTTTATTTTTATTGGATATTTTATTTACAGTTCAGGTGTTATCCTCTTACCCCATTTCCCTCCGCCCAGGAACCCCCTATCCCATTCCCCCATCCTCCTGCTTCTATGATGATGTGCCCCCATTCAGCCCCCCAGCTACAACTCTCCACCCTCGAATACACCCACATTCTGCATCCAGCCTTCATGGTACCAAGGATGTCCTCTACCACTTATGCCCTACAAAGCCATCCTCCCCCACATATATAGCTGGAGCCATGGGTCTCTCCTTATGTGCTCCAGGGCTGGTGCTCCCAGCCCCAGGAAGCTCTTTTTGGTTGGTTGGTATTGTTGCTTTCCTCATGGGGCTGCAAACACTTTCAGCTCCTTCAGTCTTCTCTCTAACTCCTCCATTGGGAACCCCATGATCAGTTCAATGGTTAGCTGTGAGCATCCACCTCTGAATATGACAGACTCTGGCAGACCTCTAAGGAGAAAGCTATATCAGGATATTGTCAGCAGGCAATTTCTGACATCCACATCAGCGTCTACCTTTGATAACAGAACATGGGATGGATACCCAGGTGGAACGGTCTCCAGACAGCCCCTCCTTCAGTTTCTGTCCCACATTTTAACTCCATATTTGCTCTCTTGGGTATTTTTTTACTCCTTCTAAGAAAGACCTAAGCAATTTCACTTGGTTTTACTTCGCTATAAGCTTCATGTGGTCTGTGAGTTGAATCTTGGGTATTGTGGGCTTCAGGACTAATATCCAATTATCAGTGAGTGAAAACCATCTGTGTTCTTTTGTGATTGGGTCACCTCACTCAAGATGATATTTTCTAGTTCCATCCATTTCCCTAAGAATTTCTTGAGTTCATTGTTTTAAGAGCTGAGTAATACTCCATTGTGTAAGTGTACCACATTTTTTTTTTGTATCCATTCCTCTGTTGAAGGACATGTGGGTTATTTCCAGCTTCTGACTATTATAAATAAGGCTGCTATGAACATAGTAGAGCATGTGTCCTTTTTATATGTTGGAGCATTTTCTGGGTATACGCCCAGCAGTGGTATAGCTGGGTCCTCAGGTAATGAATGCTATGTCCAATTTTCAGAGAAACCGCCAGACTGTTTTCCAGAGTAGTTGTACCATCTTGCAATCCCATCAACAATGGAGGAGTGTTCCTCTTTCTCCACATCCTCGCCAGCATCTACTATCACCTGACTTTTTGATCTTAGTCATTCTGACTGCTGTGAGGTGTAATCTCATGGTTGTTTTGATTTGCATTTTCCTGATAACTAAGGATGCTGAACATTTCTTTAGGTACTCCTCGGCCATTCGATTATCCTCAGTTGAGAATTCTTTGTTTAGCTCTGTACCCCATTTTTAATAGGGTAATTTGGTAGTTTGGATTCTAATTTCTCGAGTTCTTTGTATATTTTGAATGTCAGCCCTCTATCAGATGAAGGATTGGTAAAGATCTTTTCCCAATCTGTTGGTTGCCATTTTGTCCTATTGACAGTGTCCTTTTCCTTACAGAAGCTTTGCAATTTTATGGGGTTCCTTTTGTCAATTCTTGATCTTAGAGCATAAGCCATTGGTGTTCTGATCAGTAATTTTTCCACTGTGCCCAAGTATTCAAGGTTCTTCCCCACCTTCTCTTCTATTAGTTTCACTGTATCTGGTTTTATATGGAAGTCCTGTAACCACCTGGACTTGAGCTTTGTACAAGGAGATAAGAATGGATCAATTTGCATTCTTCCATGTGCTGACCTCCAGTTCAACCAGCACAATTTGTTGAAAATGCTGTCCTTTTTTCTAATGGACGGTTTTATATCTTTTGTCAAAGACCAAGTGACCATAGATGTGTGAGTTCATTTCTGAGTCTTCAGTTTTATTCCACTGATCTTCCTGACTGTCTCTGCACCAATACCATGCAGTTTTTTTTAACACTATTGCTCTGTAGTACAGCTTGAGGTCAGGGATGGTGATTCCCCCAGAAGTTATTGAGAATATTTCTCGATATCCTGGGATTTTTGTTATTCCAAATGAACTTGCAAATTGCTCTTTCTATCTCTATGAGAATTTGATTTGGAATTTTGATGGGGATTGCATTGAATCTGTTGACTGCTTTTGATAAGATGGCCATTTATACTATATTAATCGTGCTAATCCACGAACATGAGAGACCTTTCCATCTTCTGAGATCTTCAATTTCTTTCTTCAGATATTTAAAGTTTTTGTCATATAGATCTTTCACGTGCTTGATAAGATTCACACCAGGGTATTTTATATTATATATGACTATGTTGAAGGGTGTCATTTCCCCAATTTCTTTCTCAGCCTATTTATTATTCGAGTAGAGGAAGGCTACTGATTTGCGTGAGTTAACTTTATATCCATCCACTTTGCTGAAGTTGTTTATCAGGTTTCGGAGTTCTTTGGTGGAAGTTTTCGGGTCACTTAAGTATACTATCATATCATCTGCAAATAGTGAAATTTTGACTTCTTCTTTTCCTATTTGTATCCATTTGATTTCTTTTTGTTGTTTAATTGCTCTGGATAAGACTTCCAGTACTGTATTGAATAGGTGGAGAGAAAGTGGGCACCCTTGTCTAGTCCCTGATTTTAGTGGGATTGCTTCAAGTTTCTCTCCATTTAGTTTGATGTTGGCTACTGGTTTGCTGTATATTGCTTTTTCTGTTTAGGTATGGGCCTTGAATTCCTGATCTTTCCAAGACTTTTACCATGAAGGAATGTTGAATTTTATCAAATGCTTTCTCAGCATCTACTGAGATGATCATGTGTTTTCCCCCCTTTGAGTTTGTTTATATAGTGGATTACATTGATGGATTTCCAAATATTGAACCATCTCTAGAATTTTATTGAGTATTTTTCTATCGATGTTCATAAGGGAGATTGGTCTGAAGTTCTCTTTCTTTGTTGGGTCTTTGTGAGGTTTACGGATGAGTGTGATTGTAGCTTCATAGAATGAATTGGGTAGTGCTCCTTCCATTTATATTTTGTGGAATAGTTTGAAGCGAATTGATATTAGGTCTTCCTTGAAGGTCTGATAGAATTTTGCTCTAAAACCATCTGGTCCTGGGCCTTTTGTGGTGAGGAGACTTTTAATTACTGCTGCTATTTCTTTAGGGGTTTGGGGACTGTTTAGATGGTTTATTTGCTCCTGATTTAACTTTGGTATCTGGTATCTGTCTATAAAATTGTTCATTTTATCCAGATTTTCCAGATTTGTTGATTATAAGGTTTTGTAGTAGGATCTGATGATTTTTTTTTAATTTCCTCAGTTTCTGTAGTTATATCTCCCTTTTCAGTTCTAATTTTATTAATTTGGATACTGTCTCTGTGCCTTCTGGTTAGTCTGCATAAGGGTTATTTATCTTGTTGAGTTTCTCAAGAACCAGCTCCTGGTTTTGTTGATATTTTGTATAGTTCTTTTTGTTTCTACTTGCTTGATTTCATCCCTGAACTTTATTATTTCCTGCTGTCTACTCCTCTTGAGTGTATTTGCTTCTTTTTGTTCTAGAGCTTTCAGGTGTGCTGTGAAGCTGCTAGTGTATGCTCTCTACAGTTTCTTTTTGTAGATGCTTAGAAGTATGAGTTTTCCCCTTAGCACTGCTTTCATTGTGTCCTATAAGTTTTGGTATGGCGAGCCTTTATTTTCATTAACTTCTAAAAAGTCTTTAATTTCTTTCTTTATTTCTTCCTTGACCAAGTCATCATTGAGTAGAGTGTTTTTCAGTTTCCATGTGTATGTGGGCTTTTCATTGTTTTAGTTATTATTGAAGACCAAACTTAGTTCGTGGTGATCTGCTAGGATGTAAGGGATTATTTCAATATTTTTGAATCTGTAGAGGCCTGCTTTGTGACCAATTATATGGTCTATTTTTGGAAAAGGTACCATAAGATGCTGAGAAAAAAAGGTACATTCTTTTGTGTTAGGATGAAATGTTCTGTAGATATCGATTAAATCCATTTGGTTCATAACTTCTGTTAATTCCTCTGTGTAACTGTTTAGTTTCTGTTTCCATGATCTGTCCTTGCTGAGAGTAGGCTGTTGAAATCTCCCACAATCATTGTGTGAGGTGCAGTCTGTGCTTTGAGTTTTAGTAAAGTTTCTTTTATGAATGTGTGTGCCCTTGCAGTTGGGGAATAGAAGTTCAGAATTGAGAGTTAATCTTGGTAGATTTTTTTCCTTTGACAAGTATGAAGAGTCCATCCTTATCATTTTGATAACTTTTGGTTGAAAGTTGATTTTATTCAAAATTAGAATGGCTACTCCAGCTTATTTCTTGGGACCATTTGCTTGGAAAATTGTTTTCCAGTCCTTTACTCTGAGGTAGTGTCTGTCTTTGCCACTGTGTGTTTTTTATATGCAGCAAAACTCTGGGTCCTGTATATGTATCCAGTCTGTTAGTCTACATCTCTTTTTTATTGGGGAATTGAGTCCATTGATGTTAAGAGATATTAAGGAAAAGTGATTTTTATCTTTCTGTAGTTTTAGTTATTAAAGGTGTAATTGTGTTTGTGTAACTATCTTATGTTTGTTGGAAGATTACTTTCTTGCTTTTTCTAGGTTGTAATTTCTCTCCTTGTATTGAAGTTTCCCATCTATTATTTGTAGTGCTGGATTTGTGGGAGGATATTGTGTAAATTTTGTTTTTTATGGAATATCTTAGTTTCTCCATCTATAGTGATTGAGAATTTTGCTGAGTATACTAGTCTTGGTTGGCATTTGTGTTCTCTTAAGGTCTGTATGATATCACTCCAGGAGCTTCTGGCTTTATAGTCTCTGGTGAGAAGTCTGGTGTAGTTCTTATAGGTATGACTTTATATGTTACTTGACCTTTTTCCATTACCGCTTATAGTATTTTGTGCATTTGATGTTTTGATTATTATGTGACGGGAGGAATTTCTTTTCTTGTCAAGTCTATTTGGAGTTCTGTAGGCTTCTTGTATATTCATCAGCATCTCTTTCTTTAGGTTTGGAAAGTTTTCTTCTATAATTTTGTTGAAGATATTTACTGGCATTTTAGGTTGAGAATCTACACTCTCATCTATACCTATTATCCTTAGATTTGGTATTCTCATTGAGTCCTGGATTTCCTGGAAGTTTTGGTTAGGAGCTTTTTGTGTTTTCTATGACAGTTGTATCAATGTTTCCCATGGTGTCTTCTGCACATAAGATTCTTTCTTCTATCTCTTGTATTCTGTTGGTGATGCTTGCATCTATGACTCTTGATTTCTTTTCTAGGTTTTCTATCTCCAGGGTAGTCTCCCTTTGATATTTCCTTATTGTTTCCGTTTCCATTTTTAGATCCTGTATGATTTTGTCTAATACCTTCACTTGTTTGGTTGTGCTTTCTTGCAATTCTTCAAGCGATTTTTGTGTTTCCTCTGTAAGGGCTTCTACCTGTTTCTCTGTGTTCTCCTGTATTTCTTTAAGGGAGTTGTATGTTCTTCTTAAAGTCCTCTATCATCCTCATGAGAAGTGATTTTAAATCTGAATCCCGCTTTTCTGATGTGATGGAGAGTCCAGGACTTGCTATGGTAGGAGGACTGGGCTCTGATGATGCCAGGTAATTTTGGTTTCTGTTGCTTATATTCTTGTGCTTGCCTTTCACCATCTGGTTAACTCTAGTGCTCCTTGCACTCACTGTCTCCAACTGGAGACTGTCTTTCCAGTTATGTTGCTTGTGTAAGAATTCCTCATAGTCCAGATGACTCTGTAATCCTGTGATCCTGAGCTCCTGGATGGAAGAGTTCCTGGGACTCAGGCTTCCTCTGGGATACTGAAAACCTGCTACTCTGAGTGCAGTGGTTCCTCAGCTGCTCCCAGTGCAGTGGTTCCACCACTATTCTAAGATGGTTCAGGATGTGGTGTCTTCACAGGAGCAGACCCACTAGGTGTCTGCCCCAGCCAAAAAGACCAAGCAAAGAAGGGGTAAAAGGGGAATGTTATTCCAGAGGGGTGGGATTTGGGTGGGTGATGGTTCCAGAGTGCCCCAAGATCCCAGCTGCAGTTCTGGGACATAAGGTTCTGTGGGTAGGGTTCTTATCAGCTGCTCTAGGAAGATTCAGGATAAGGTGTCTTCATGAAGCACACTAGCCAGGTGTCTGCCCCAGCCAAAAGGCATATTCTTTTATTCTTAAGACAAATCCATATAGCCTAGATCTGAGGTTTATACATACAAAATAAAATCAAATAGCAGTTTAGCAAATGTATGTCTAAATGAGATAATTAATTCTATATCCCTTTGCCTCATTAAGTAACTTAGGATTTATGATAATGTGCTACTAAGCCAATAATAGCAACACTTGCCATCAGTTTTGTTGCAGTGGGCTTTATCTGTATAATCAACACAATACTCTAGTTGAAATCTAATATTAATTAATTAATTCAATAAATATTGGTTATTGGGCAATTTTCTTTTTGCTAGTAAAAAGTTAACAGCATCTTATTATGCAGCCAGATCTCCTCGGTGTGCTGTCAAATAAAAAGCCAAAAAACCATTGAATAGTTAAATTGATAAGCTATCATTCTCTGTTTTTTTTGGGGGGGGAGGAAGTTATACACACGTCCCTTCATCCTTAGGAAATTTTGCATGTCAAGGGACAGGATCTATGAATTTTATTTTATGTTTAGTTGAATACTTAGATTTAAACATATGATACTAGAAACAATGTCCCTGGAATCATCTCATGTTGAAGTTGATGTACCATTTGCCAAAGGAATTAAGTCTCTGAAGTAGTTGTTTACATTTGGGTGTCCGTAAACAGAACTATCTGTCTCTATTTTTGTTTTGTCTAACTTGATCTTAGCTTAAGAGAAGTTGAAGCTTCATATAGCAACTTAAGGGTGTATAGATGGGATTTTCTAACACATGAGTACAGAAATAACTTAGTTTGAGGCTTGTTAAGACTCAGATATATCCAATGTAAGAATGGAAAGCCATTTTGAGCTGTCCAGGTTAGCATAAATAATCACCACAAAGCTGCATAAATGAAGTTACAGAAGACAAATGAAGTGTAACTGAAGAAGATAATCATGTATGTGAGTCTGAGCAGCCTTCAAATAAAAGAAAAAAAATCTAGAAATAGCAAGGATTCATCCAGTATCCTGTTTATAATTAATGTCCTATATTAAGGTGGTTTATAAAAATCTAACACTTTTCAGAAGAGGTGATTAAAATTGCAGTAGAGTAGAGAGAAGGAATGCAGTTTGAGAAAATGCAAATGAGACATTTGAACCTTCTTTCTATTGCAAATCAAGAAAATAAGGTGGCAGGTGTAGTGGTTTGAATGAGACTAACTTCCACAGGCTCCACAATTCTGGGTTGGTAAACTAAGACAGATTAGATCTACAGCTATTCTTATGCTGTGTTTTGAGACCACTAGAATTACCCTTTCACAAGGTTTGCTGAAGATCATCGGAAAACACAGATATTTACATGTGTGATTCTTCAACATAGTAAAATTGCAGTTAAGAAACAGCAACAAAAACAATTTTATGGTTGGGGGTATCTACAACATTTGGAACTGTATTAAAGAGTTATAGCATTAGTAGGTTGAGAAACACTTGATTAGAAGTTGTGTACTTCTGTATCCACTTTTCTATTGTGGAACATCTGGGTAGGTTCCAGCTTCTGGCTATCACAAATCAGGTCAGCTATGAACATAGTGGAGTACATACCCCTGTGGCATTATGGAGCATATTTTGAGTATATCCCCAAGGATGCTATAACTGGGTCTTCAGACAGATCTATTTCCAATTTTCTGAAGAACTTCCAAATTGATTTTCAGAGTGTATGTACAAGTTTGCAATCCCACAACAATGGAGTAGTGTTCTTCTTTCTCCACGTCCTTGCCAGCATGTTGTGTCACCTTAGGTTTTAATCTTAGCCACTGTGACTAGTGTAAGGTGGAATCTCAAGGTCATTTTAATTTATATTTCTCTGATCACTGAGGACTTTGAACATTTCTTTAGGTGCTTCTCAGCCATCTGAGACTCATCTATTTTGAATTCTCTGTTTAGTTATATACCCCATTTTTTATTGGGTTGTTTAGTTTTTGGGTTTTTAGCTTCTTGAGTTCATTATTTATTTTGGATATTAGCCCTCTATCAGATGTGGGATTATTGAATATTTTTTTTTCCTATCTGTAGGTTGCCATTTGTCCTATTGACTGTCCTTTGCCTTACAGAAGCATTTCAGTTTCATGAGGTCCCATTTATCAATTCTTGATCTTAGAATCTAAACTATTGGGGTTCTGTAGGAATTTTCCCCCTGTGCCAATGAGTTCTACGTTCTTTTCTACTTTCTCTTCTATTAGACTCAGTGTATCTGGTTTTATATTGAGATCCTTGATCCACTTGTAATTGAGCTTCCTTCAAGGTGACACATTTGTACCTATTTTTATTTTTCTACAGACTGCCAGTTAAACCAGCATCATTTATTGAAGACATTTTCTTTTTGTTTCTTTTTCAAAGTTCAAGTGTCCATAAGTGTGTGGTTTTATTTCTGGGTCTTCAGTTCTACTCCATTGATCAACCTCTTTGTCTCTGTACCAATACCATGATGTTTTTATTACTATTGGAGTGTAGTATAGCTTGAGGTCAGGGATGGTGATTCCTCCAGAAGTTCCTTTATTGTTAAGAATCATTTTTGCTATTCTGTTTTGTCGTTGTTTGTTTGTTTGTTTGTTTTGGTATGGGTCACTGACATTGTTACTGATGTTGTGGTGTGCTTGCAGACAGGAGTCTAGCATAGCTGCCTTCTGAGAGGCCCAACAAGCAGCTGAAAGAGTCAACTGACGATATTAGCACCCAACCAAAAGACAGAAGGCAGGGACCACTGTGGTTGAAAGGAGAAAAGCTGGAAGAAGCTGAGGAGGAGGGGCCAAGACCATGGGAAGTCCAACAGTCTAAATTAACCTGGACCCTTGAGATCTGTCAGACCCTGAGCCACCAACCAGGCAGCATACACCAGCTGATATTAGGCCACCAATACATATACAGCAGAGAACTGCTTGGTCTAGCCTCAGTGAGAGAAGAAGCACAAAAGCTTGAGAGACTTGAGGCTACCACGAGTGGGGATGCCAGGTAGGGTGGGGTGAGGGGTGATGCTATCCTCTTACAGTTACAGGGAAGGAGGAGTGGGAAGGGGAGAGGTCAGGAGCCGGGAGGGGAATGTAGTCTGGACTGTAAAGATGTATTAAAGAACGTAAATAAAATCATAATAATTAAAAAAATAAGATGTGCGTTTGTTGGAGTAAGTTTGTCTTGTTGGGAAGGTATGTTGCTGGAGATAGATTTTCAAGTTTAAAATGCCCACCTAGATCCAGTATATCTCTCTTTCTGTCTGCTGACTGCTGATCAGCATGCAAATTTCTCAGCTATTGCTCCAGCACCATGACTGTCTGCCTGTCATCATGATAATAACAAACTAAGTCTTTGAAGTTGTATGCAATCCCCCAATTAAATGCCTTTTTTTAAGAGTTACCTTAATAGTGTTGTCTATTCACAACAATAGTTACTAAGACATAAAAACTATTAAGGAATTAGAAGTTAGGACTTGGTATAGATTAAGCTAAAGTTGAGAAAGTACTGGATATTCCAGTAAATTTTGATCTTTAGGCACTAATACAGAGATTCAGAATTTCAAGTGTTTGGCATTTATTAATACTGTTACATTGCAAGCATTTGGAGTCATCCTGGTAACTTTTCTATAGAAATGATAAATACCATCTCCAGTGTGGAATAATGTTTATACTGAAGGAACTACTCTAGGAAATCCTCACCTGAAAATATAAATATAAACGTTGTAGATGAGGATGTGTGCAATTTGCAGCAGGTATTACCAAGTCAGTGGTAGAGGAAAAACTTCATTGAGATTAAAAGAAGCACAGTTTAAAATGATACCTGCTATCTCATGACACATATGTATTCATTAATAGCATCTCAGGCTAAAATGGGGAATTCAAATAAGTGCATGGGAGATGATTTTTAGAACAAATGTACAAATGAAGAGAATTATAATTATATTAGCATAAGTCAAAGAACAAGAAGAAATGGAGTAGAGTTCTGCAAATTAATGAAAGGTAACACAGATTCATCATACACAACCCATCATTTTTGTGTTTGTAATTAATGTGTATATATATACATATATATATATATATGCATATATTCAGCAAAATTTTATAATAAAAAACAAGATAGGGAAACCATCTCTTCACTCACTCATATAGTCAGGTTTGACTCTGTTCCCACAGATAATAATTGACAGAGAGTTACATTCTAACAACTGTTGTATAATGTAATTTATGTAATATAAATTAATGAGAGTATGGAAAATTAATCATCCTCATATTAAGTTAATTATTTATATACCTTATGAGATTTTATTACTATTAGTACATTTAAAAAATAAGGAAAATCTCAAAATCATATATGAGGATGACCCCATTTTGTCTTTTGATATTTAAAATATTATGAGTAGCAGGCAACTATGTATGGTGATATACATTTGAACTTAAAGTATCCATGAGGCAAAAGGAGAATAAAGTCAATTACAGCAGGAGAAATATTCCTGCAAATTACACAAAAATGGTTTTAAACTTTCTCATAAATATATGAATGAAGGATTCATAAGTAGAAGGAAGGAAAAATTGGTAGAAAGATAAATGCATGGATGGTCATGTGAATAAATCTTCTATACTCATAAGAGTTTAGAATTCAATATTTGAGCTCAATTATCTGAAAAATAAACAAGTTACTTCTTTCAGGAAAAGAGACATCCAGGAGATTCCAATAATCTGCTAATTAAAAAGAACAACAACAAAAATCTATCCTAAGACAAATTGGCTATCTCTAACTTCCATACAATAATATACTTCTGACCTAATAGTTCACAAATAAATATTACCTAAAGTTAAAGTAATCCAATACTTCATAATTCATATATGGTGGTGATTTTTTGCATTTTAATTTTATCCTTGAATTTTTCTTTAAGATTTTCCATAAGCAGAATTACTGTAGTTTCTAGGAAGTGCCTTACTAATTGACAACTATTTTATACTGTGAATGAGGCATATGAGAAAATGAAACAAGAGTGAATGAAACATAAGAGAAAGCCAAGCATCCCTAGAAGCTCTCAGAATCCTGGCAGTGACAGAGAACTAAATGAGTGGGTGAAAATTGAAGCAAAATACCTGCAAGGATACAACATTTTTAAATTCTGTGGACACCATCTCCTAGACTCTAGAAATCATCTTTGTATGACAGGTTTAGAAGAAGCACAACTGACTGGAGAAATGCAATGATCTGACTGGTGTTGATCTGTATTGCCTGTCTTGGTATGTTGGGTTCAGGGTTGTTTTCATAAAAAATGAATGAGTAGTTTATACTGAAAACACCACTGAAGAAGTTGAGATTTGTATATAAAGCTAAGTTTCAAATAACATATATCATGCTAGGAATGGATGCTGAGTCAAAAATTTTTCTATACAAATGAATGGAATGTGTTACACAAAAGAAATGCAGCTCTGCAATTCAATACAAAACCAAGTGACCGAAGGGAGAAGAATTTGAGGTCTGTGAGACTCGTGTTTTTTACAAAGTATAAACAAAGTTTTATCAATTTACACAATAGGAATGAAGTCATATGTACCATATTCTATTAATTATAGTTTCATTATTATCACATCTTTGTTAAGGGCAACTAATTCAACAGGAGACATTTATTCATGTGTGGGATTGCTAAAAAGCAGTCCAAACTAGAAAGAATTAAATATGGATAATATATAGTATATGGATATAGGATAACAATACAAGTGCTAATATGTCTAAAAGAAAATTACAGTCTTCCCCTTTCTGAGTATCCTCATCAGCATGTGTTTTTGATCTTAGCCATTCTGATTGCAGTAATGTGGAATTTCAGGGTTGGTTTAATGTGTATTTCCCTTGTTTAAGGATGTTAAGTATTTCTTTAAGTGCTTCTCAGCCATTGAGAATACTCTGTTAAGAATTCTCTGTTTAGCTCTGTACCCCATTTGGATTTTTGAGACTAACTTCTTGTATTCTTTCTTTATTTTGGATATTAGACCTTTATTGGATGTGGGGTTAGAGAAGAACTTTTGTCTATCTCTAGGCCTATCAGTCCTATTGGCAGTGTATTTGCCTTACAGTTTTATGAGGTCCCATTTATCAATTGTTGATCTTAGAGCCTGAGCCATTGATGATCTCTACAGGAAATTGTCTCCTCTCCTGTACCAAACCATTCAAGGATATTTCCCACTTTATCTTCTATGAGATTTAGTGTATCTGGTTTTATATTGAGGTCCTTGAGCCACTTGGTCTTGAGTTTTGTGCAGGGTGATAAATACGGATGTATTTGTATTCTTCTACATTCAGACAGCCAGTTAGTTCAGCACCATTTGTTGAATATGCTTTTTCCTTTATATTGTAAGGTTTTGTCATCTTTATTAAAAATCAAGTATGCATATGTGTTTATATCTAAATTATGTTTATTTCTAGTTCTTTGACTCTATTCCATTGGTGAACATGTCTGTGTATGGACCAATCCCATTCAATTTTGTTTGTTTGTTTTGTTTTGTTTTGTTTTATCACTATTGCTCTATACTAGAGTTTGAGTTCAGGGCTGGTGATTCCTCCTGTGGTTCTTTTATTGTTTAGTATCATTTTGGGTATTCTAGGTTTCTTGGATTTTTCATATGAAGTTGAGAATTGTTCTTTCAATGAGAGTAAAAAGTAATGTTAGAATTCTGATGGGGATTGCATTGAATCCGTAGAATGCTTTAGGTAAGGTGGCCATCCACATTATGTTAATCCTACAGATCCATGAACATGGAAGATCTTTCTAGCTTCTGATATCTTTTTCAATTTATCTCTTTAGAAACTTGATGTTCTTGTCATATAGGTCTTTCACTTGCTTGGTTAGAGTTACACCAAGATATGTAATATTATTTGTGACTATCATGAAGAGTGTTAATTCCCTAACTTTTTTTTTTAGCCTGTTTATCACTTGTGTAGAGGAGAGCTACTGATTTCTTTGAGTTAATCTGCTTTGCTGAAGTTGCATATCACAAGAATATCATGAATTCTGCAGGCAAATGGATGGTATTAAAAGTATCCTCCTGAGTGATGTAACCCCAACCCAAAAAGACATGCATGTCATGTACACACTGATAAGTGACTATCAAGCATAAAGTACAGAATACACATGATACATTCCATAGACCAAAATAAATTAAACAAGAAGGAAGATCCAAAATGAGGATGCTTGAATCTCACTTTGAAGGGAGACAAAATATTCATGGAAGGCAGAGAGAGAGAGAGGGAGAGATAGAGAGAGAGAGAGAGGGAGAGATAGAGATAGAGAGAGAGAGAGAGAGAGAGAGAGAGAGAGAGAGAGAGAGAGAGA
>NW_021604576.1:4491127-4498685 GCF_004785775.1 Grammomys surdaster | reverse complement strand
AGAGAGAGAGAGAGAGAGAGAGAGAGAGAGAGAGAGAGAGAGAGAGAACTGGGTGGAAGAGAGGAGAGACAGAGGAATGTAGGGGCAAGATGAAGTTTGGAAAGATACATGAGAGAGGTCCAGAGTTCGAGTAGAAAGTATGGACATCTGCAGCTGCTAAGTCTCTGTGTGTGTTTGTGTGTGGGGGGGATTTCTATAAAGTCCCAGAGACATAGAATGGAGGAGGCTCCCAGGAGTCAATGCTGATGACCTTTGCTGAGACGACTAACAGTGGATACATAAAATCCCATAATGCAGTGATAAGGACAATAACACACTCACAAAACTTTTGACTCAAAAATTATTCTGCCTGAAAGAAATTCAGGGAGAAAAAAATGGAACAAAGACTGAAGAAATAGCCAACAAATAACAGGCCCAACTTGAGAACCATCCCAGGGATAAGCATTAATCCATGACACTATTGATGCTACTCTCTTATGGTTGCTGACAGGTACCTAGCATAATTGTCCTATGAGTGGCTCTACCCAGCATCTGATTGAAACAGATACAGGCACCCAAATCCAAACCTTGGACAGAGGTTGAGAATCCTTATACAAGACTTAGGGGAAGGATTGAAGACTCTGTAGAGGATAGGAACCCCACAGGAAGGCCAACAAAGTCTATTAACCTATACCTCTGGAAACTCTTAGAGACTGAGCCATCAACCAAATAGCATACACTGGCTGAAATACATCCCTAATCACATATGTACTAAATGTGCAGCTTAGACTCCATGTAGGTCCCTCAAGAACTTGAGCATAGGTTCTCTCCTAAAGCTGTATCTGTACCCCAACAGGACTGATTTATCTGTCCTCAGTGGGAGAGGATGTGCCCAAACATGTAGAGACTTGATGTGCTGGATGAGGATACTCAGGGAGGCTATCCTCACAGAGGACAAGGGGATTGGGGAAGGATCTTTGTTGTTGATGGAGTATGCACTTAGATAATCATTATGGAAATCATATTGAAATTTCTCTAAAATTATATATGTTTCAACTACCATTATGCAATATATAAACAGAGGAGTTTAAGACAGAATACTAAAAAAAATTGCATTTTTATGTTTAATTATCTCCTTAATTCTAATAAGTGCTATCATAACAATAAATGATGGCTCCAATATAATGCAACCCACAATATAATAAAAGGATATAGAAATGTATATGTCATCCTATTAAATAAAGTAAACTAGAATCAGTAAGACAATTATTGTATGTTTTCTCTTGTATGTAGGAGTTATGTTTGCACGTGCATTCTGACACACACAAATATATAAGATATGAAGGTAGAAAAGACTATGAAAATGTAAGAAGTATTTTAAAGAATGGGAAAATATGAGAGCATAATGAGAGGAAACACGATATTACATGTTTTATCTCATATAGAGAATAAATATATGTGACCTATATATAAATGACATATAAATAAATATAATATACAAGGTATGAAAACAGAGTGAGAAATTTGTGCTATGAAGAAGAGAAACAGAATTCCATATGAGTACAGAATGTTGGCATGTACAAAGTACAATGATACATAAGTATGAAAGTATCTTATGAACCCCATTATATTATATAATTATTTAAAAATTGATAACCTCTATATGACATATTAAAGGAGAAAAATCAGAATGTGACAAATTGAATATCTTCAGAAAATTGAAAGGACAAAGTGCTCCAGAATTTCATAAATTTACTTATCAGATTCCTGAAAGCTGATGAAAAACATGAGAAACAGACAGAAAATAAAACATAGTTAAACAAAAAAAAAATGTTAAACACAGTTCCAGCTATGGCCACATGGCTCCTCAGTAGCAGGGGGAAACAGATAATTCCTTCAAAAAGTAACCTGGGCCGTTCTGCTCAAAACAGATGGAAAGATCTAACTAAAGTATGAAACAACGCTCACGGAACCTCAGAGCCAGTAGCAGACTTTAGTGAAATAAGGATTCCTAGGGGGATCCATCAGCAATGGACAAGAATCCCATTTTGTCAACTGTGTGACTCTGAGGGCAAAATTTGTACTCTATCTTGAAGAAGAATCTGTTATTCAAAATAGAACTACGAAGAATAACAACAAGAAACAGAGCTTGAAATTAATTCACCCTGATAAGTCAACCCTGGAAGCAATTTTACAGAGTAAGAGAATGAACCTCTAACAGGCAGAAAACTGCAGCTGGCCCTGGTAAATGAGGAGCAAAGGAAAAGCCCACACCAAGCTGGCTGTTTTCAGGAGGTCTTATCACCTCAGAATCATCCTGGCATTTGGCATTTAATATGATCCTGAATTCAGATAATGAATCCAATTCCAGAGAAATCTGAAGTTGAGTGTCATGGAGCCTGAGAACTCTGACTACAGTGGTTGACTTAAAACCCACAGCAGTACCCTCCTTAATACAAAAACACTCTTAACAATACACACAGAGATCCTCTACAGTGCAGACCTCACTGCTGTGTTTTCTTCTTATATTCTCCAAGCACCTGAGAATCACCATTAACTATTTTGCAGAAGATAGACAACTGTTCATAACAGAGACTGTAAAGCTAAGTGTGGAAAGCAGAGGACCCAGGCTATATTCTGGATGTTTTCTCAGAGTATTTAAAAGATAAATATTTCTAAAGTTAAAATACGATTGGATCTACTTTCAACTTGCTAGGGCTTCATCCAAAACAAATCAAAAGTTCACATAACAGTAATATTCCTCATTCCTAAGAAACCACAAAGAAAATTTAGAATTAAACCACACTTGAAAAGGACATTATTACATAGGGAAATGTAGGCTATGTTCAGAGTCTCTGAGAGTGGAAACTAAAGGACCTTTTTTATCTTGAACCTGAGGAACAGAAGGTTCAGTGACAGGCCCAAAGTTGTTTCCAGATCAAGAGGAGGCCCCCTGGCCTGACACCATTACTGAGGCTATGAAGCTCTCACAAAAAAGGACCTATTATGACTGCCCTCTGAAAGACCCAACAAGCAGTTGAGTCAAATGCAGATATTTGCACCCAACCAATAGACAGAAGCTGCAGACCCCTATGGTTAAATTACAGAAAGGCTGAATGAAAGAAGCTGAGGAGGAGGGTGATACTGTAAGAGGACCAGCAGTCTCAATTAACCTGAACCATTGAGATCTTCCAAACAGTTGATCACCAACCAGGCAGCATTCACCAGCTGATATGAGGAGCTCAACAAATATACAGCAGAAGACTGCCAATTCTGAGTTTATTCAGAGAAGATTCACCTAAACCTCAAGAGAATGGCGGCCTCAGGGAGTTTAGAGTCCTGGTAAGGTGAGAGGCATGATAGGTGGGGACATCCTCATGGAGACAGGGGACAGGGAGGAGGTATGGGATGTGTAACAGTTGGAGGGTGGACTGGGGTGGGAATAAAATCTGTAGTGTAATAAATAAATAAATAAAAATTGAAAAATTCTTATAAACATCATTTTAATAAAATTTGACAACAGTATTGGCCATAAAACATGAAAAATACTTTTAATATATTTATTAAAAATGATTATTACACAATTCCCAAGACAAAATATTCATTGATACTATCTTTCTCTAAAGGCTTGGCAAATTCTTTTGACAAACAATAACTCCTTCAACCTTGAAAGCAATCTGAAAATCAGAAAAATAAGGTGGTTACAGCTTTATCAGTAGGCAGTGTTCGTTCCCTACTCCGCAATGTGATGATGATAGATGTTCTGCAAAGTTATTTTGACCTATACCTTCAGAAGGCACTAAGTAACTTCAATCAGTATAAAATTCTTTGCTTCAATCTTGCACGAGAACATATTTGATTATACTTACATTTTAGGAACAAGCTGCTCATTCTCAACAAGTAATTTTCCAGTAATTTCTACCAAACCAGTTAGATCTGATCAGAAACTAACACATTTAACACTTCATTAGAGACCTGAATAAATGTGTAGGCAAGCACTTCATATCACAAAATGACCAAGAAAAGAAAGCAGAAATGTAAAGGACAGAAAGATATTTTTACACACCACAGATAAGCACTCCAGGAGTTAGGTGGTGTTAAACACACAACTGACCTCACCAAGCGTAGAAAATATTTGGCTGTTCTCCTAGAATGCTGAGGAAAAATGAAGTTTACAAGTTGGTAACCCTCTGCTACCTATTGAGCCAGGCACTGTACATTTCACCCAGAATATTATGTTTGTTTATTCCAGACCCATTTCCCATAAAACCCTGAGCATAAAACTCATCCATGTGAGAGATGTCATTTGTTATTTAAGTGACTTCCATGTTTACTCAGGGTCACGACAATACTAACATTCACAGATATTATGTTTACCTCAGCCATTCTCTCAAGACCCTTATCTTGAGTATTGATCCTAAGTCAACAACAAACTCATCTTAAGAATGAAGCTATATGTAGTTTATAAAGGCTTCAATGTAAACATGTCTTAGGCTATGTTGTACACACAAGGTTTTTCAAAAGCATGCTCCTCAAGTTAAATGTTCTTGGTAAGATTGTAGAAGTCTTGGCCCAGCACTGGAAACAAATTCAGGTTGATTTGAATTTCATTCAAACCTCACCCTGATTATGTTTTATATCTGCTGTAATGACTACAGGGGCCCTCCCACATAGACATCAAAAACCAAAAAATACAGGTGATTTTTTTGTACCACATAATATTGTATGTGACCATATGCCAATTCTTCTGTATTTTTAATTTATTTTTGTCTGAATTTAATTTTTATTCAAAAATTTCCATCTGCATTAAATACAACTACATTTGACTAATAATCATGAAACAATATTAGATCAAGATCTACCTCAATGTTTCAAATTTAAATGAGTTCTGTAAAATCATTCATATAAAACTAAGTATACAACAAACTTCCATCCTGAATTTAGAAAATGTGAATTGCACTATTACCTTGCCTTGCTTTTCTTTTTCTTTCCTTTTCTTTGAAGTACTTTTGTGATTGTTGATGCATACAGACATTTGGAGTCTGTGTTCTCAATGTGCCTCATTTGCTGGTATCCTTTTTCCAGTGATAATCTTATATTCTATGCTTAATTTAGGTTCTTGGAATGTTACCAAGGTTTTACATTTTTATACAAACATTTTTATGAAAAGATATGCTATACTAGAGAATATTCACAGTATTCATAGAAATTAACTGTTTCACTTTTTGAATTCTTAAGATTCTAAGGTATGCTACACTTATCCATTTGAACTTTCATAATTGTCACTGGTAGCCCAAAGCCTGGCTATCATTCAATGTTCTACTTACGTATTCCACGTTATGGGCAAGGATAAAGGTGAAATAGTGAGTTGTTACAAGATTTGATTTTTGTTGAATAAACAACAATAATTGTAACACTATTTATGTCTCACTGTATAAAAATTAAAAAATAGTCTAATCCCAAAGGAAGAGTTTGTTATTTATATGAAAGTCTGCTTACATCTGTCTTTTTAAATGGATGTGTCATAAATACTAGCATAATACACATAGATTCACAATTATGATTTCTACTTATTCTAACAAAATTAGCATACACTAAGTTGCATTCAAATTTTATTTTTCTCAATGCACTTTACGGTATATATTTTGAAACATGTAAATTTGCAGAAATAAAATAAAAACCTTCTTGATGTTATTTTAAAATCTTTTAACAGAAAAATAGAGAAGGACCAATATTGATACAACTGAGGATGAATATATTTTAAATTTAGCCACAGTGAATTCTCGGTTATAAACATTAAATTATCAAAGCTCTTGAATAACCATCTTTTCAATTACTCACAGAAACTTAAATCATTGTTTCTTTTTTCTCATAATGTTGTTATTATCATCAATCACTCCAGTCATATTTTATTCATAGAAATATAAATTAGAAAAATGAGTACTAGGAAAGTCAGGACATCATTTTCTTTACCAAAAGTATAATTATGTTTAAAGTGTCATTCAAAAATAAAGATTATATGCCAATAGTTCTCAATATAGTTTCTCATGTTGTGGTGATCCCCAACCATAAAATTTTTTTGTTGTTACTTCATAGCTGCAATTTTGCTACTGTTATGAATCATTTTGAGAATATCAGATATGAAGGATATCTGATATATGAACCCTTTGAAAGCATTTGAACCATAAAGGGATTGTGAGCTATAGGTGGAAAATGGTGTTTTGTGCCCAAGAAAAATGGCTTGTACTATGTGACAGAGAAGTAAGAGGGAAATGACAACCTGTTGTCAGTCAGTATTGGGAGAATTTTTCCATGGTTTGAGGAAAAATCTTGCATTGATATTCCTACTTACTTAAAGATGCATTGTCAGTCCTCTAAAATAATTACTTTGATAAATAAATATTCCTCTGTAACCACATAATGGCCTCAGTTTAGATCCCCTAAATTAGCAAAGCAAAATGTCTGGAAATCTCATTCTGGCTTCAAAATCCTGGTATTTTCATGAATGAACGGAAATTGCAACATATGGTATTCTTTGTCACACCCCAGGTGATTTCATCTGGTCTTTCCATTACTTTTTAGCAGTGTTTTGTTATTAGCTCATGATATTGAATACAGTAGGATTGCACTGAAGTTAGCTTGCAATATCTTAGCAACAATTCTGAAAGTTTTATTATGTATCCCCTGGGGTCACTGAAGCATATCCTCCTTACTTGGGTTGTAGTAATAGCAAAACATGCAGGATATCAATTGATACCATTCTTTAAATTTATTTTAATTTTGTGATTTTATTTAATAAAATTTTGTATTTTTTGTAGCAGATTACTGTATATGAAGTAGAAAAGAATCCACATTTTTTTCATTTATTATGTTAATTCTTTTTCTGTTATTTGCTAATCCAAACTGAATAGTAGAACTTAGGGAAGAAATAGTTTACTTGAACCGGCAGTTCCAGAGAGGATACAGATGAATATGGCAGGAAAGGTATGAACTACAGGTGCTTAAAACTGACCTCACAATCAGGAAGTCAAGAGAGAACAGGGAGTGGGCTCATGTTACAAACTCTCAAACCTGTGTAAAATAGCAACATCATCTCCAGAAAAAACAAATTCCACTCCCAAACAATGATGAACAAGTTTTCAAATAAATAAGCCTGTCCACTATATAGTTCTGTAGTTGATCATGATAATATGTTCCTCCACCATATCTACTAAAATGTACACACAAGAAAATGCACAAAATGAAATAAAAGTCAAACATTTCTTATTCATCTTTTCATAGGTAGTTTCAAAGAAAATAATTATTGAAGATGATAAAAAGAGCTTAGACTTAGAAAAAAGGAAAAGAAATTTTCTATTGTCTGCAATACATCTGCCTTTGACTTATACTTTTAGTACACTAACACAATAGTTAGTAAGAAATGAGAAGGCAAAGTTGCTTTATCTGTGGTTCTACTGAGGAAAACATCTATTTTTTCATAACTAAATGTGATGCTAGCAGTATCTAATTGTAATTTTGTGATTCTCTCTCTCTCTCTCTCTCTCTCTCTCTCTCTCTCTCTCTCTCTCTCTCTCTCTCT
>NW_021604576.1:4485228-4491117 GCF_004785775.1 Grammomys surdaster | reverse complement strand
TCTCTCTCTCTCTCTCTCTCTCTCTCTCTCTCTCTCTCTCTCTCTCTGTGTGTGTGTGTGTGTGTGTGTGTGTGTGTGTGTGTCTGTTGAGTAGAGAATTAAAGTGGAAGCAGTCACTTTTTCTTTTCATGATGTTGGTCACATGGATGGACTCCTGGCTGTTGGATTTATCAACAGATTTCTATAAACATTAAATAATTTTGTCACTTATCTTTTGTGCTTTTCTGGAAACTTTGTGGTTATAAAACTGATTTCTTGTAAAGACCCAATGCAAAGTCTTGAAGTTATCTATTTTCTTCTATGGGAACTTGGTATTATATGTCTTTTCTGGTCTGTGTCTCATTCAACTCGGTTATCAATTTTAGTAGGATTTTAAAATACTTTTTTATTATAAATTATTTTACTTATTTATATTCCAGATATTGCCCTATGATACCCAGTCCTGGATTTCTTCATCCCATTCCCACTCTCCTTTGCTTCTCAGAGGGTGTATTCCAAGTATTCCTCTTCCCTTGAGCATCAAGTCTCTTTAAGATTAGGCACATCCTCTTCAACTGAGGCTAGACAAGTCAATTCTCAGCTACATATGTGCTGGGGGCCTCAAATCAGTCCAGGTATGCTCTTTGGTAAGTAGCTTAATTTTGGGGAGTTCCTGGGGGTTTGGGTTAGTTGATACTGTTGTTCTTTCTATGAGGTTGCCTTCCCTTTCAGCTCCCTCAATCCTTCCCCTAACTCTTATATAAGGGTCCCTGACTTCAGTCCAATGGTTGGCTGTAAGTATCTACTTCTGTCTTAGTCAGCTGCTGGTAAAGCCTCTAAGAGGACAGCCATGCTAGGTTCTTGTCTGTGAGCACAACATAACATCAGTTGTAGTGTTAAGGTTTGGTGCCTCCCCATGGGATGAATCTCAAGTTGGGCCGGATACTGGACAGCCTTCAATCTCTGCTCCATTTTTGTCTCTGCATTTCCTGTAAAAATTTCTTTAAAGAAATGGAGTGATTTTACTGATGTTCTTTTTCATTTTACATTATGATAGCTTGTACTTTATTATTTTCCAAAGACCCAGATACATTTTGTGGGCTTATTTTTAATTAATATAATCCAAAATATTTTTATTTTTTATTTTTTTAATTTCATATTACATATATTTCCATTTCAAATGTTATCCCGTTTCCCAGTTTCCCCTCTGCAATGCCTCTATCACATCCCCCTTACCCTACTTCTATGAGGATGCTCCCCACCCACCTACCCACAGCTGGCTACCCACCCTAGCATTCCTCTATACTGAGGCATCAAACCTTCACAAGACCAAGGCTTCCCCTCCCACTGATGCCACCATATAAGGCCCCTGAAGCTTCTTCAGTCCTTCCCCTAACTCCTCCATTGCATTCCTTGTGCTCAGTCGAATGGTTAGTTGAGAGGATCTGCATCTGTATTGGTCAGAATCTGGCAGATCCACTCAGGAAACAGCTATATCAGGCTCCCGTCACCAAACACTTCTGAACATCAGCAATAGTGTCTGGGTTGGTGCCTGCATGTGCGATGGATCCCTAAGTGAAGAATTTCTGGATGGCATTTCCTTCAGACTCTGCTCCATTCTTTGTCATTGTATTTTCTTTAGACAGGAGCAATTCTGGGTTAAAATTTTTGAGATGGGTGGGTGACCTCATCCCTTAGCCAGGGGCTATGGTAAACTCTGGATATGATCTTGACAGGCTCTCCCTCCCCTTTGAGGGGTATATTAGCTAATGTCATACTCTTGGAGTCCTGGGAGGCTTTTGCTTTCCTGGCATATGGGAATTTTAGGTTGCTACCCCAGTTCCCCATCCCCCATTGCTACAAAAACTCTGTTCAATTTTCTGACCCTTTGTACATCGCCTCCACCTCCTCCCATACTTGATTCTTCCACACTTTTTCCCCTCCCCATCTTATCTTCCTCCCCAAGTCCCTTCTACCCTCTATGTCCCATGATTATTTTGTTCCCCTTTCTATGTAGGACTGAAGTATCCACTCTGTTATTTCTTCCTCCTGAGCTTCATGTGGTTCATGAGTTGTATTTGGGTATTCCACGCTCTTTGTCTAGTATCCACTTACCAGTGCATATATACCATATGTGTTCTTTTGTGATTGAGTTACCTCATTCAGGATAATAGTTTCTAGATCCACCCATTTTTCTGTGAATTTCCTGAAATCATTGTTTTTAATAACCGAGTAGTGTCCCACTGTGTAAATGAATCATATTTTCTGTATCCATTCCTCTGTTGAGGGACATCTGGGTTGTTTCCAGCTTCTGGCTATTATAAATATGGTTGCTAGGAATATAGTGTAGCATGTGTCCTTATTACATGTTGGAAAATCCTCTGGTTCATATGCCCAGGAGCTGGGTCCTCAGGTAGTACAATGTCCAATTTTCTGAGGAACTAACAGACTGATTTCCAGAGTGGTATACCACCTTGCAATCTCACCAGCAATGGAGGAGTGTTCTTTTTTCTCCACATTCCCATCAGCATCTGCTGTCACCTGAGATTTTGATCTTAACCATTCTGACAGGTATGAGGTGGAATCTCAGGGTTGTTTTAATTTGCATTTCCCTTATGACAAAAGATTTGCACATTTTTTAGGTGCTTCTAGGCCATTAGATATTCCTAATTTAAAACTCTTTGTTTAGCTCTGTATCCTATTTTTATTAAGGTTATTTGTTTCTCTGGAGTCTGACTTCTTGACTTCTTTCTATATATTGGATATTAGCCCGCTACAGGATATAGGATTGGTAAAGATCATTTCCCAGTATGTTGGTTGCTATTTTGTTCTATTGACTATGTCCTTTGCCTTACAGAAGCTTTGCAATTTTATGAGGTCCTATTTGTCAATTCTTGATCTTAGAGCATAAGCCATTGGTGTTCTGTTCAAGAAATTATCCCCTGTGCCCATATGTTTGAGGCTCTTCCCTACTTTCTCTTCTATTAGTTTCAGTGTATCTGGTTTTTATGTGGAGGTTCTTGTTCCACTTGGACTTGATAAAATTCACAGACAACATAAAGCTGAAGAAGAAGAAAGATCAGAGTATGGATGCTTTGGTCCTTTTTAGAAGGGGAAACACAATACTCATGGAAGAATGTACAGAGTGATTAAAAACTACATGGTATTGGTAAAGTGACAGGCAGGTAAATTAATGGAATAGAATAGAAGACCCAGTAATGAACCTGCACTCCTATGGTTATTTGATCTTTGACAAAGGAGCTAAATCCATCTAATGAAAAAAAAAGCATTTTTAGCAACTGGTGCTAGTTCAACTGGTGGATAACCTGTAGAAGAATGAACATTGATGCATTCTTATCTCCCTGTACAAAACTAAAGTCCAAGTGGATCAAAGACCTCCACATAGAACCAGATATACTAAATCTAATAGAAGAGAAAGTGGGGAAAAGTCTTGAAGGGCACCCTGAAAATTTTACTGAACAGAACATCAGTGGCTTATGAACTAAGATCAACAATCGACAAGTGGGACCTCATAAAATTGCAAAGCTTCTGTAAGGCAAAGGACACTGTCAATAGGACAAAATGGCAACCAGCAGATTGGAAAAGATCTTTACCAATCCTACATCCAATAGAGGGCTAATGTCCAATATATACAAAGAACTCAAGAAGTTAGACTCTAGAGAACCAAATAACCCTAATAAAAATGGGGAATAGAGATAAACTGAAAGTTCTCAACTGAGGAAACTCAAATTGCTGAGAAGCACCTAAAGCAAAGTTCAACATCCTTACTCATTAGGGAAATACAAATCAAAAGGACACTGAGATTCTACCTGACACCTGTCAGAATGGTTAAGATCAAAATCTCAGGTGAGAGCAGATGCTGATGCGAATGTAGAGAAAGTGGAACACTCCTCCATTGCTGGTGGGATTGCAAGGTGGTCCAACCGCTCTGGAAATCAGTCTGTCAGTTCCTCAGAAAATTAGAGAAAAAGATTTTTAAATGTAATGCAAAATTTAGTTATAGTCTCATTATTGCTTTACTTTTTTGATCCATATAAATCCATATAGCATGCATGGTCTTGGTTATATTTCTTTTACTCATCAGGTTTTTGTGCCTGTGAGACTCAGTCCTGACCAAGCATAGCATTGGTATTGATGCTTATAGAATAGTTTACTCAGTATCGTACCACTAGGAAAATATGGGAAATAAGACCTGATTTACTAAGGGAAAGACTTTGAATCTTAAATTTAAAACTTAATATAGAGCATATGGAATCTAACTCTTAGGAAATTGTTAGTCTTCATGAGCAGTACCTGGTACTTGGAGATCCCATAATGCCCAATGATATAATACAATCCCTGTCTTGTGGACTTATGTTATGGTCAGTATACTTGCTGAGGTTAGGAATCTTGGTCCATAATCCACCTCAAGCAGAAGTTTTTATCCATAGTTTGGTGTTTTATCCATAGTTTGGTGTTTGCAATTAAACCAACACTGAGCTAGAGTGGCCATAGGATGTCACTCACTTTAGTAGCGTTGGTGGTGAGAGGAATGGGATAAGATTCTGAAGCTATTCCCTCCATGATGACTCTATCTAGTGTCTTGAAGAATTCTGAGGCTTCTATCATCATAGCCATGTAGCTGAGAATGCAATGTTTGGGCATACTCAAGGAACAAGGGAATACAAGGAACAAGGCATACCAAGGACAATGGAACTGGTGAAGAATTTATTACTATTTATTAGTACTCTCTAATTCACTCTAAAAAATAAAGAGACAAAATATTTGGAACAAGAATCAGTTTGGATAACCATCTAGAGGTGAAAAACTAGAAAAACATAAGAGTGAGTCACTGTAAACTTTCATAAGTGTATCATGTCCACCTGACATAAAGAAGTGACTCCAGGTTCAGTGAAACTAAGCATCTTGCTTTGAATTTCAGGAATGATAAGTTAATGCAAATTGAATTATACTGAGAGGAACAAACATCAATGACTTTGATGTCTATTTTACATCAATATAAAGTATCAAAATATTTCAAGAAATCATGAACTCACCTAACAGTCGAAGCAGATTTCTAAAAACTCATCAGATAATAAGAAGTATGCACAAATTCTGGGAGAGCAATAACAAGTAAATCAATTTATTTTTAAGAAAGCAGAGATATAATTTAATGATATAGCGTGTTTAAAAACAAAATTAAAATGATGGTGTTAAAAACATAAAATGAAGCAAGGGTCTTTTAGGTCTTCACAGTCTTTAGGTCTTCACAGTCAAATTATTGACTATGTCTAAGAAACAAATGTTGCCTTGTGGAAAATACTTGTGCATAGAATAGTTTTGACAAAAAATTAAGAGACAATTGGTGTAGTTTTTATTGCAAAATTAATCCTGGAATCTAAAGTGTGCAGGTCTAGGCAAATCCACTCCCACTGAGGCCAGTAAAAACAACCCAGTTAGAGCTGCTGTATCTACAAGCAGCTAACAGTCAGGGTAAGACTCCACTACAGTTGTTGATGGACCTGCACAAAAACCAATCTGCGTACCTGCTATATATGTTCAAGAGGAAGTGCTATGTATACTCTATATGCTCTTTGGTTGATAGTTCAGACTCTGTGAACCCCCAAGTGTGCAGGTGAGTTGACTGCCAGTCTTCCTGTGGAGCCTCTCTTCTCTCTATATCCCTATGCTCCTCCTCCTCCTCCTCCTCCTCCTCCTCCTCCTCCTCCTCCTCCTTCTTCTTCTTCTTCATCTTCTTTGTATAGAATATAGTTTTTTCAGGGGCATGGGAATAAGAGTTGAGAGAAAGTCAGAGAGGGCAGAGGGGAGAGAGAACAGACTCTGGCCATGAGCACAGAGAGAGAGAGAGAGAGAGAGAGAGAGAGAGAGAGAGAGAGAGAGAGAGAGAGA
>NW_021604576.1:4451249-4485218 GCF_004785775.1 Grammomys surdaster | reverse complement strand
AGAGAGAGAGAGAGAGAGAGAGAGAGAGAGAGAGAGAGAGAGAGAGAAATGAGGAGAAGGGAGAAGACTGTAAAGGGCAAGTGCAAGAGAAGAACTCAAGTGCAGAGCCCTCATCTGTTCTTAAGACTTCCTGAACTCTAATGTTTGGCTCTGGGTCTTTGCATCTGTTTCAGTCAGCTGCAGGGTGGAGCTTCTCAGAAGACAGCTAGGGTCATCTCCTGTTTAGAAGCAGAACAGAGTATCATTAATAGTGTTAACAATTGGTCCTTTCCCATAGGATGGACTTCAAATTGAGCCAGTCCTCAAGTGGGCATTCCTTCATTTTCTGTGACTCCTTTATACCTGCACTATAGACAGAATGAATTTGAGGTAGAAGGTTTTGTGGGTGGGTTAGTATCCTTATCCTTCCACTGGGAGCCTTGACTTGCTACAAGAGGTAGCAACTTCAGGCTCCATATTTCCCACTGCTAAGAGTCTCAGCTAGAGCCACTCTAGTGCTTCCCCTAGAGCCTCTACAATCCCAGGTCCCTGGTGTATCCTAGAGATGCTCTCCGCCTGTCTCCCTCCCCTACAAATTTCTGTTCACTCTCATGCCCCTTTGTCCTTGGCCTTACCTACTTCTTTTTCTTCCCCCAACCCCTGTTCCCACCAATCCTTTCTCTCACCAAGTTCCTTCTTTCCTCTATTTCCAATGAAAACTTTATTCACCCTTCTGAGTGTGATTCACTAATCTTCCCTCGGACGCTTTTTCTTATTTAGCTTCTTTAGGACTGTGGATTATAGCATGGGTACTTTATGGCTAATATCCATTTATAAGTGAGTATATGCCATGCATGACTTTCTGGGTCTGGGTTACCTCACTCAGTATATTTTTCTATTTTCATCTGTTTAGCTGAAAGTTTCATGATGTTCTTATTTTTAATAGCTGAGTAGTATTCCATTAGACCCTTGCTTCTCCAGTTCCTGCCAAAGAATTGCCACTTATGTGACTACCCCAAGAGAAAGAGGCTTCCTGTGTCAATGTCCCTGTGCATATAGAGGGCTGAACTATGAGTCTTCAACTATTTCTCATGTAGGTAATATCTGTCAACATGGAGGTTCCTGCCCTAAAGACCCTGAGTACCCTGCTTGTATCTGCCCTGCTAGACATGTTGTAAGTTTGTGTGAAGATGACAATGATTGTGCTTCCATCCCTTGCCATGGTGGGCCTATGTTTCAGAATAGAATCAATGCTTATTCTTGCTTCTGTGTGCCTGGATAGTAAGGAGGTGTGACTTGGAAGTGGATAAAAGTGTTTCTGATCCTTGCATCAGTGAGGCTGTATGCCAAGTGTCAGGATATTCATGGGGCTTACTTCTGTGACTATGCACCTGGATTTTGTGGAGACCACTATAACTTCAACTTTAACGAATATCTTCAGAAGATTAATAGGGACACATTGCAGGCCTACTTTCCTCTTTCAACTATGTTGATCTCTGTCAGCCTGAATCCTCAGGCAGGAACCCTGAATAACTATTTTCAGAGAGGCATCACCCAGAAATTTCTTGGGCTATAGAAGGGCATCTTGGGTTGGCAGGCGCCTGGAACCCCCGAGACTTCAGGTGTTTGGCCATGTCCCCAGAACCCAGGGCCCTGACACGTGGTTTCATCTACATTTAACCTGTACCCTCAGTTACATAAAACACAGGTAGAGGGTGTGACTAACAGGCCTCATCCTCGAGATTTACATGTTAATGAGTTATCTAAAGGCCAGGGGGGCCTAGATAAATAAGTTATCCCCTCCCTAGTCCTTCCTCTTTCCCACTCCCTATAAAAGCTAGTTCTCACCTCTCTGGGGGGGGGGGGGGGCCGGGTGCATTCACATCCAGATCCAACTTCTATCATGGACAATAAAACTTTCATCTTGGACCCCATGTGTCTTCTAGGCCTGGGACTTTCTCGTGTGTGTGGGAACCCGCCTTGGGTGAGGCCCCCAGGACTCCGTCGCCTCCTTGTCCCTGCTGGCCACCTCCTCCGCCACATTTCATGGGCTGCCTGTGTTGTCAAGCACCCGTGGGCTGCTTCTCCTGCTGCTCCGGGACTGTGATGCTGCCAGGGTCAGCAGGTGGGCCCAAGCCGCCCCATGCGTGTTTTTTCACACAGTAAGTGACCACAACAAATGCAGAAACCCACAGTCAAATATTAGTCCCAGCTTGGGAAGTCTTGTGGAAGAGTTGACAGAAGGATTGAGGAACAGAGGGGTTAGGGACCCCACAGCAAAACCAACAGAGTCAACTAACCTATACACTCAGGAGTTTCCAGAAACTGAACCACCAGCCAAAGAATGTACAAGGGCTAGACCAAGAGACCCCACACATATGTAACAGAAATGCAGCTTGGTCTTCATGCATGTCCCCCAACAATTGAAGTGGGGACTTACCCTGACTCTGTTGCCTGCCTGCGGATCCTGCTCCTTTAACTGCTGTTTCCTGTCTGGCCAAATTGGTATAGGATGTTCCCAGTTCTGCAGTGTCTTGTGCAAGAGCCAGGACTGGTTGGTACCCAGGGGAAACCTCTCCCTTCTCAGAGGTGAAAGGGAGGGGTAGGAGGGAAAGCCCATGTGCGGAGGCTACTGGGAAGATAACAGAGGCTGTTATTGGGGTGTAAATAAATAAATAAATAAATAAATAAATGGATGGGAAAACATAAAATGAAATTCAGAACATGATAGGATTCAATATGAGGCTATATTAAACAGAAAAGATAAGAGATATAGTAAAAAACAGTATAGTGAATGCAGTCATTTGATGGAAAACAGAGAAAATAATCAAGAGGAATAGAGAAAACTTGCAAGAACTTTAAGGAACAGATGTTCAGGTTACTGGAATTCAAGAAATACTTGGTGAATACTCAAAGGGTGGAAGCATACACATAGAAATAACAAAAAAATTTCCCAAACTAGTATGCAAATATAAATATATTCTTTTGCAGAAAAATCAAAGCTCTCTAGTAACATTTAACTTTTCCAAGACTACTCTAAAATGTCTTATATCTGAGTTATTAAACATGAATGATTAGGGTAACCAGGTAAAGGAAACAGATGGCAGATAAGTTTGCTCCAATTCACCCAAATTCTCAACAGAAATATTACAGGACAGGAGAGAGCTGTGTGAGAATCTCAGAAGAGTTTAGGAGGAAAGGAAATTTTCAACCAAGAATATTCTACATAGCAAAAGAAAGAGAAAAACACTTTCAGATCAGCATAAGTTTAATGAATGTACACTCACTGTCCTTGTGTTGTAACAAATTTAAAAGAGGGGGAGACCTTCAGACGGAAAACAGAAAGGAAAGAACAGAAAGTACAAAGTTCTCTTTCCAAATTATAGTGTTCCTTATTATAATCACAGTTCATAAATCATTTTTCCATCACATGAGATACATAAAATAGAAAAATCCCAAGAAATCTGAAACCTCCTTGGTGAATTGTAGGCTGCTACCTTTGTCCTAATGTTACTATGTTAGCTTCTGGTTATTTCCTTTCTCTAGTCTTGTTTTATGGGCAGAGACCCATGTAGTGCTGGACAAGCAATACTGACACCAAGAACAGGCAAACAAATCCCTAAGAGCCATCCAGTTAACCTAGTTTCTGTGTCAGACATAACAGTCTACTTCTTGCTTACAACTGATCTCCCACATAGTATATATACATTTTGCTTCCAGGAGAGTCACGTTAGAAACTTTGATGGTGAACAGACTCCAGAGTATTGCTCAGAAGCTTACTAACCTCACTTACCAATATAATCTAGACCAAATTGTACTAGGGATCACCATATATGGACACATTCTTATCTGAATTCTTAAAGGCAGTCCCTACTCCTACACCAATTACATTCTATATGACCAACATTCATAAGTATCCATAACTGTAGGTAACTCAGCCAACCACTTTAGTTTTCAGCTTGATTTTTTCCTTGTGGGACTCTGATTATGTAAATGCAACTCTTGATTCTTACAAAATAATGCTGTAAGTTCCTTTGTGTTATAGAAAAAAAACAGGCAAATTTAAACTTCATGGATTCTCACTAACCCAGCTGTCATATGAACCACTTTGAACTGCCATAAACAGACACAATAAGGCACATTCAAAGAACTCCAGGCATTCCTTGGGAAAAAAACATTTACTTGTCGTGTTACCATAAATAGCTAGATATCCTAACATAAGCAACATAAGCTCTTAGGTATTCCATGCACCTTACAGTAAATTTAATTGAGAAAAAGGAAAGAACCATCAAAATTCTTACTTGTCTAATCTAAATATAAATAAAAGGCTGTCAAGCAAGACAATGTTTTGGTACTATCGTCTACATTTCAACCAAATCACACAAGAAAAGCAACCATATGATTAGTATTTAGCTAGCAAACTTTATATAAAGAACTCTGAAATTCAACCTCACTGGGCTATAATGCATTATCTTAGTTCCCTTGAGTGTATAATGTTTGTGAGTGGAGTAAAGAATAGACTATTTCTTCATGATGTAAGTTGAAGATTTATGTCAGAAGATTCGTTTTCTATTTACTAACACAGTTCTAAAATGGAGGCCTTCCTTTTCTATTTGGTGTGATACTAGAAGAAACTTTGTGGGGATTTAGTTGATCTTGGGTAACATCTATTTCCATTTTTACATTACAGGGCCGATCAAAGAAGTAGTTATGGTTACCTTCCTTTGGTGGGAGGTGGTACCCAGTTTAATGTGGTTTCTTCTGCTACCATATGCCAAGGAAACTTGATGTAATTTCCTGACTTCTCCAGTACCTAGAATAATAAACCTGGATATGTTTTATTCTGCTTGAGTAATATAAAAATTTTACTCATTATATTGATATGTATAATATTTCAGCCTAAGTGATAAAAAAATACCAGCAGTGTGATAATGCCAGTGTTAGAGTTAATCTGATAAGCCTTTTTAAAATGTTATAATACAAAACTTCAGTGAGATATCATTAATACACTCAAAATGGAAATACATGGAAGTATGTCTCAGCAAAGGAATAGAATGCCTCAGAAAAATAATAACTGTAGAGAAGAATAGAATAATAGAAATTGTAAAGCAGAAGAACATAATAAATGTGTATTCATTCAGAAACCTATGACAGAAAGGAAAGGCTATCTAGTAAACTTGGAATTAAACTGTGTGATAGAAATCACACAGTACAAAACACAAAGAAAATTTATCTCTGCTTACTCTTGATAGAGAAAAAGTGTTGGCAAAACAGGGACAGAAACCTCAGATGACTGTGATAATAACACGGAAGATGTTAGACATCCATTTAAAGAACTTTCCAGAAAGAAAGGAAGGAAAAGGCAAGTCTGAGAAAAGACAAATATCTAGTTTCAAACTTCTCAAAATTGAGAAGAAACATAAACAAGGTGATTCAAAATGCTTCAAACAAAATGTCCTGAAGCAGTCTATGCAGCAATAATTTATATTTAAATCCTAGGAATAGAAAACCAAAATAATCAGTCGATTCCTTTCCTGATTTGTTTTCTAAAGACAGAATTGAGTTGTAATTCTGTTTAATTTTTATTAAGTGGAATAAATCTAATTGCATTTTTAAAATGAATATATCCTGAAAACAACCAAAAAATAATGAGCCAAATACAAAAAAATGCCAAAACCAAAATAACATACGTCTCATCATATAAGAAGGAAATAGAACATTTTCAAATATTGAGAAAAAATGACTAAACAAAATCCTATAATCAGCAAAGATTCATCCATAATAAACGAGAAATATACTGTTTTATGAGGAAAAAAGGGAGAATTTTCAACAGTATGAAGTACATTGAAGTAAAATTTAGAGAAAGTTTGTTAAGTGCAAAGAAAAATGTAAAATTTAGAATATCAGGAAGATGAAATGAACAAAAATTTAAATGAACAAAAGGCTCTGTGAATTATATTTTGTGCTTAAAACACAAGTCATACCATTTATTGTGTTTATTGTGGCTCTCACTGATGCAAACTAAAATCTCAGTGTCAAAATATTCTAAACACAATAAAATTAAGAGTCAGAAAGTAAAGTAAGTTTTATAAAAGTTTAGTGGGCATAAAACCATTGATTACTAATATATTATGACTAGTTGTTTACCCAATATAGTATGGAGATACCACTATAGACTCCTCTAGTGTTATACAGTAAAGCATGGAAGCTGATCCTACAAAATGAAGGTAGACAATAAGACTAAATAATATTTGGAACTATTGGCAATTATAATCAATAGAAGCAGTTTCAATATATCAATTAAACACAGAAATTGACAAAGTTAGTCAACATCACACCTGAACTATACTGGACCTATGAAACTGCTTGCCACCCTGATCTTCATCTAGAAGTCTCTAGCCTAAATAACTGCATAAACGTAAAAAACAGTTGTTGCTTACCCAGAATTTCACTTCTATCATCTCTCAGTCTCCATTGTCAGTCAAAACTTCCAATCTTTTCATACTCTATAAGCATCTAATTACTATTATGTTAAGCATAATACAAGACATTATAATATATAATGACTATATTATATATAATGGTAATATCATATATTATACTATGTTATAGAAACAATATATAATTGTATGAATGTACATAATAATTAAATGCCATGATTAGCTATAGCATACAACAAACAAATATATTTGTAAATGGTGAATTTAAACTAACAAAATTGATATATATCTTAACTATCAGTAACAATAAATTTGTTAATCAGTAATTCTATCTCTGTGGAAGGACAGAAATGTGTCCACCTATGTTTTTGAGATAGCTCTATTATGAGACTTGATTAAGCCTGTATACAACGAAGTAAAGATTATAAATATGCCTTAATAATTTAACTAGACATATGAATAGAAAGTCAAAAATGACTAGGATACTTCTTAGGGAAAGGGCTTTTTTTTTTAAAATTTTAAGAATGTGAAATACCTTGCAAACACTCTGGCTGGTGAATATATGATATATATGATTTAGCAAAGAGATCAGGCTGGAAAATGAATTTGCTAAAATTATGATAGTCATAGCATTTAATTATTTAAGAATAGGTAGAGATAGATGTTCTACTATACTTCTGTGGCCTCTGGACATACCTGAATGATATGTTAAGATGTATATTACTCCTTAAACCCTTAGTATGCCTAGCGACCATACATATAAATACTTCTAGGAGGATGTGATTGGCATGTTTCTTATGCCATTTTTCAAAGTCCATGGATGAAATGAAATGTTATATCGTGTCTCTTCTTCTGCCAGAGTGTTACCAGCATGAGCCTCTGTGACTTCTCCCAAAGGCATCAATTGCAAACCTGAGCCTGAATTCATTATTCTCAAATTTGATTTAAAAGCTTAACTTCCTTAACTCTAACACACTGTGCTATGGCTTAAATATTTAAGCATAGGCTCTTTCTAAGACTGAAGGAGAAAAAAAATCCACACATCAAAAGTGTCTGATGTTTAATTCAGTCAGAAAAGCTCCTGAAACTCAGAGGCTTTTGTGAAGCTGTTTGGAAATTCTTCAAGGATCTTTTATCTGAAAATCAGAACAGAAGTTTCTTTTTCAAAATATACAATAATTTTTCAAGTCAGAAATAATGCTGGGTAGCTGGTTCTTTGATTTTGACCTGAAATAGGTATATGGCAATATCTATGTGAATGCAACATACTCACATTCTTACAGCTGAAGCTATACTTGCTTCAGGCTTGTGTAGGAATATCAGAGAATCCTCTAGTGCAGAACATCTTTATGAAAAATAGGAAAGATTTTCAGAGCTGCATAATGTACTGGAGATAATCACTCTTATAGACAAATTGACAACTCAACACTGAGGCCCAATATGCCAACATTGTGGCTTCATACAGATTTTCATTAATATAAATATATTTCTCAAGGAAGGAAAAAAGTCCTCAGTTTGTAATAGTTTCTAACTTTTCAAGACAATTAGTAACACCTAAATACAATACCTGACATATTTTTAGTTCTTATCATAGTTAATTTGTAGGTCATTTCAGAAAAAAAAAATGAGCTTTTTATGTTAAGCTAAGCCAAGAACATTGTGAATGCTAACTACTATTTATAAAAAATAGATTTAATTTATTTTCAAAGTGATTTTAAATACTTAAAGCTTTGGGACAAGTTTATGTTGATTTTACCACCATTTCATGAGAGCTCAAATGAAGTTTGTACAGTTTAAAAACTCAGTGAACATCTGTCAAACCATGTGGAATGAATGAAGATTTAAAAAAAATATGGTTTCCATTGCATTTATGTAACATTACTGTTCTTCCTGAAAGGAATTTATTAAAATCAACAACAAAGATTAAATAATGCAAAATATTTCAGGGTAAAAGGTTCAGTGTATAAAGGTGTTACTACCAAAGATGATGACCTGATGACCTGAGTACAGGACCTATATTACACACAAGACATGGCTCTTACAGGTTACAGTCTGAGCTACACACACACACACACACATATCATGGTATATGTGCATACACAAATGCAAAATTAATAATAACTATAATAAATTCAATACTTATACTATTTCATGAAAAATATTTTATTATATCTATTATATATGCTATAGTGTAAGCATTTTAATTATATAAATCAGAGGAAGCATGTAGTACACTACATTATTTTTTTATTTCCAGAAATATTGATAAATATTAGCATTTTGCATTGTAGATATTTGTACAGAAGAACACTCAAAATATACCCTAGTCTCTATCAGTTAAACAAATAGATAAAAATACTAGCTATTCATATTTTCTAAAGAATGAATATTGAAGAATACGTATCAGTATTTGAAGGCTAAAGAGTTACAAATAAAAAGTCTTAATTTCTTAAAGAAACAATAAACTGTAATTAATAAATCCATGTAGTAAATGAGTGATACCTACACAGCTCTTCAATATAAATATATTGAACACAAGATGAATAAAGCAGCAGTCTGTCACAATCTCTAATCAGTTATTTCACACCTAGGGATTGTTCTACAAGTTACTGAGTTTTCCTCTGCTTTGATAATACCTTTGGTTTACTTGTTTTCTGTTTTATTTTGTTTTCATTTGGCTAGTTAGACAGAGTTTCCAATGTGAGCCAACCTTACTATAAAGTTGTCAATCCTTTGTTTTAGACATCTACATGCTGAGATTATAGAGGAAAATCCCACAATATCACATGGCAATCTATCATTTCAATATTATTATTTTTAGCATATATCATTATATATATATATATATATGGATCTGTATCATATATATGCATATATAATTAAACAATGAGTTTGAAACTTATAATTTTTAAATTTATAATGGGATTAATATAATCCACAATGCAAATATTGAATATTACATTTCCTTTTCTGAATATTAGATTTTCATAGAAAATGTTCTATGATACCTTTAAATAAACTTAATTTCAATAGCTTTAGGTACTGAGAAAAGTTATAATGTTTACAAAAATGTTTTATATAGACAAATACTTGATTTCCCCTAGTGTTATGTAATTTATGGTCTAGACAGATGTGCTGTAGATTCTAGGACACCACATATCCCAATTCAGACTACTACAGTCACCGAAAATTTCATTCATCCTAGATGGAGAAAATCATTCATTCAACGAAATAACTGAAGTAAAATCATCTAATATTTATTTACAAATACATCCCTGGAGAAGGCACTGGCAGGTAAGTTCCAGCCTAAAGAACTTAACTGCATTCAAGAATATACAGGGAACAAATAATCCCAGATCAACAAAGTCAAAAGAAGGGAAGTGCACACACACACACACACACACACACACACACACACAGAGAGAGAGAGAGAGAGAGAGAGAGAGAGAGAGAGAGAGGCACAAAATATTAAAAACATTGACTACAACAGCAACAAAATAACAGCAATCTACAATTACTGCTCATTTATAGCTGTCGACCTGAATGATCTCAATTCCCCACCCAAAAGACACAGACTAAGAAAACAGGTGCAAAGCAGTACCTAGCCTTCTGCTGCATTCCATTCAAATGGACATAAAAAACACATGAGTATAGCAATTTTATATTTGAAATATATTCCTTAAATATAAAGTAGTTAGAAAGATAGCAGCTGATACTATGTACTCATCAAAGGAAAAATATACCAAGAGGATATTTTAATTCTTAACATCTATCCCCCAAACACAAAGGCACCCAGATTTGTTAAAATAAAAAATAAAAAAAGAAAGAAGGAGGAGGAGGAGGAGGAGGAGGAGGAGGAGGAGGAGGAGGAGGAGAAGATGAGGAGGAGGAGAAAAACCTCATCTATATATATTTGGACACACACACAGAGAGAGTGGGAGTCTTCAGTACCTCACTCTCACTAATGGACAAGTCATCCAAACAAAAACATTACAGAGATATGCACGAGCTTACTGAAGTAATGAACAAAACAGACCTGACAAATATTTACAGAACATTTCGCCCAACCACGAATATACCTTCTTCTCAGCACCTCATGGAACTTTCACCAAATCACTGACTACAGTGGAACACAAAGCAAGTCTCAATAGATAAAAAAAAAAATTGCCAACATTAAAAAAAAATAGAGGGATCTCATATTAACAGCTCATCTGAAAGCTATAGGACAAACAGAAGAAATCACAACCCAAAGGAGTAGATGGTAAGACATAGTTAAACTCAGGACTGAAATTAATTAATTAGGAACAAAACAAACAAACAAACAATAAAAAATATTTAGCTGGAATGCCTCACAATGGGGATATGGCGCCAAAAGAGATCACCTCCAGTAGCCAGAAAGGACCCGCCAGTGGAGCAATGGGTATACCAACCAATGTATAAAACTTTTGACCTTAAATTGGTCCTGTCTAAAAAAAAAAATGCAGGGACAAAATGGAGGAGAGAGTGAAAGAATGTCCTGAGACCCACTACTTCTGCAGGCACCAATCCATCACACTATTAATGACAATATGCTGTGCTTTGCAGACAGGAGGCTAGCACAACATTTCTCTAAGAGAGAGAGTCCCTACTCAGCAGTTGATTGAGAGAGATTCAGATATCAACAGACAAACATTGGACAGAGATCAGAGACACCTATGGATGAGTTAGTGGAAAGGTTGAAGGCCCTCAAATAGATGGCAACTCCACAGGAAGACCAAGAGTGTCAACTAACCTGGAATCCTTGGAGCTCTCAGGGGTGGAACCACTAACCAGGGAGTATATATGGGCTGGTCCAAGGCACATGGCACATATTTAGCAGAGGACTGACTTGTCCGGACTTAGTGGCAAAGATAGGCCTGATTCTCCAGTGGCTTGATGCACTAGGATGGAGGCATGATGAGAGGGGAGGGGGAGACTACACTCTCAGAGGTGAAGGGGAGGAGGATGAGGAAGGAATTCTGCTCAAGGGGACCAGGAAGGCAGGCAGCATTTGAGATGGAAGGAATGTAAAGAAAGAAAGAAATGAAGGGAAGGAGGAAAGGAAGAAAGGGAGGGAGGGAGGGAGGGAGGGAGGGAGGGAGGGAGGGAGGGGGAGAAAGATTCAATGGAACAAAAAGTTGGTTCTTTGAGAGAAATCAATGAAACTGACAAACTGTTATCCAAATTAACTAAAATGAGGATAATTAATGTCAAATTTAACAAAGTTAGAAATGAGGGTTGAGGGGCAAAATACCAGACACTGTGGAAATCTGCAGAATCATAAGGACATATTTTTAAAAATCTGTACTCCAATGAATTGGAAAGTCTAAAATAAATGGATAATATTCTTGATACATACCACTTACCAAAGTTACCTAAGATCACAGAGGAAATTTAAACAAATGTCATTAAAAGTCTAACAACAACAACAACAAAGTGCAAGGGTATATGGTAGTAGTTCATAATTCTACCAGTATTTCAAAGAAGGGTTAATGTCACTACTCTTCAAATAGTTCCACAAATAGAAAAAGAAGGAACATCGCCCAGTTTATTTTATGAACACACAGTTACACTGGTATCCAAGCCAAAAGACTTAACAAGGAAAGATAATTACAGCACTAGATACAAAACACTCACAAAAACAAAAATGAAAATAAAATCAACCAATCAACAAAACTAACAAACAAATAAAAAGCCAAGTGCAATTTCTGTCTAAGAACACGTCACATCAAATTGATATTCTATGATCAAGAAGGCTTCATCCCAGAATTGCAGAATAGTTCAAAATATTTAAGTCTGTAAGTATAACCTATCATATAAATTGAAGGACAACCCCCCCCCACATTATCATATAATTAGGTGTAAAAAGGGCTTTTGACATATCTCAACAATCCTTCACAATAAAAGTACTAGATAATTTAGGGCTAAAAGATCCATACATGAATATAACAAAGGAAGTCCATATAATGCCTTTATAGAGAACATCAATTTAAATGGCGAGAAAGTCAAAGCAATTTCACTAAAATCAGGAACAAGACAATATTGTCTACTCTATCCATACTTACTGAATATAGTACTTAACATCCTAGAGTAATAAGACAACTGGAAAAGATAAAGGGAATACAAATTCAAAAGGAAACAGTCAAAGTATCTTTATTTGAAGATAATATGATAGTAGATATAAGCAAACACAAAAAAAAAACAAGACAAAGCAAAACAAAAGAAAAGAAAACAAAACAACAACCACACTCCACCAACAACAAAAACAGTAACGACTACAACAAAAATGCCCAGGAAAGTCTTACTGCTGATAAACACTTTCAGCAAAAGTAGTTAGATGCAAAATTAACTCACAATTACAGTAAGGGAGCTGACAGAAGGACTGGAAGAACTGAGGGGTATTCCAACCCATAAGAAGAACAATGTTAGCTGGCCAGACCATCCAGTGCTCCCAGGGAGTAGATCACTAACTCAGGACTGAATAGGAAGGGATCCATGGCTCCAGATACATAAGTAGCATAGAATGGCCTTGTTTGACATCAATGGGATTGGAGACTCTTGGTTCTATGGAAGTCTAATGCCCCAGATTAGGGGGATGCTGGAGTGATGGAGCAGAAGTGGGTGGTGGGTGAGGTAGCACACTCAGAGAGGCAAAGGGGAGGGGGCAAAGAGATGAAAAGATGGAAGTTGTGATGGGGTAACTGGGAAGGAATATATCATTTGAGATGTAAACAAATGGAATGATTAATAAAAAATAATTCATAAAAATCAGAAGGCATTCTACATATATGCTCTGAGAAAGAAATCATGGAAACACCGGATTTTTTTTTAATTTTTTATTGGATGTTTTATTTACATTTCATCTGTTGTCCCCTTACCCCATCCCCCACCCAGCCAGGAACCCCTAATCCCCTCACCCCTCCTCCTTCTTCTCTAAGGATGTAACTTCTATCTACACCCCCACTCCCACCTCCAGCCCCTCAAAATTCCCAACCCCTGGGGCGTCCAGCCTTCATGAAGTCAAGGTTCTCTTCTTCCACCTATGCCCAGCAGGGCCCTCCACTCTTACATATTCAGCTAAAGCCCTGGATCCCTCCCTAAGTGCTCCCAGGCTGGTGGTTTAGTCCCTGGGAGCTGTGGTTGGTTGGTATTGTTGCTCTCCTCATGGTGCCTCAAATCCTTTCAGCTCCTTCAGTCTTCACTCTAACTCCTCTATTGAGAACCCCATGATCAGTTCAATGGCTAGTTGTGAGCATCTGCCTCTGAATATGTCAGACTCTTGAAGACCTCTGAGGAGACATCCATATCAGGCTCTTATCAGCATGCACTTCCTGACTTCCACATCAGCATCTACCTTTGGTGACTGCACATGGGATAGATACTCAGGTGGAGTGTTCCTCAGATGGCCTCTCCTTCAGATTCTGTCCTTCACTTTGTCTCCATATTTGCTCCCTTGAGTATTTTGTTGCTCCTTCTAAGAAGGACCGAATCACCCCACTTGGTCTTCCTTTTTATGAGCTTCATGTGGCCTGTGAGTTGCATCTTGGGCATTTCAAGGTTCTGGGCTAATATCCAATAATCAGTGAGTGAATACCATGTGTGTTCTTTTGTGATTAGCTTACCTCACTCAGGATGATAGTTTCTAGTTCCATCCATTTACTTAGAAAACTCTCGAATTCATTATTTTTAATTGCTGAGTAATAATCCATTATGTAAATATACTACATTTTTTGAATCCATTCTCAGTTGAAGGACATCTGGGTTCTTTCCAGCTCCTGGCTATTATAAATAAGGCTGCTATGAACATAGTTGAGCATATGTCCTTGTCAAATGTTCGAGCATCTTCTGGGTATATGCCTAGGAGTGGTATAGCTGGATCCTCAGGTAATGCTATGTCCAATTTTCTGAGGAACCACTACACTGATTTCCAAAGTGGTTGCACCATCTTGCAGTCCCACCAACAATGGAGGAGTGCTCCTCTTTCTCCACACCCTCACCAGCATCTACTATCACCTGAGTTTTTAATCTTAGCCATTCTGATTGGTGTGAGATGGAATCTCAGGGTTGTTTTGATTTGCATTTCCCTGACGACTAAGGATGCTGAACATTTCTTTAGGTGCTTCTCGGCCATTCGAGTTTCTTCCTTTGAAAATTCTTTGTTAAACTCTATACCCCATTTTTTAATAGGGTAATTTGGTTGTCTGGAGTCTAATTTCTTGAGTTCTTTGTATATATTGGATATTAGCCCTCTATCGGATGAAAGATTGGTAAAGACCTTTTCCCAATTTGTTGGTTGTCGTTTTGTCCTATTGACAGTGTCCTTTGCCTTACAGAAACTTTGCAATTTTATGAAGTCCCAATTGTCAATTCTTGATTTTAGAGCATATGCCATTGGAGTTCTGTTCAGGAACTTTTCCCCTGTGCCCAAGTATTCGAGGCTCTTCCCCACCTTCTCTTCTATTAGTTTCAGTGTATCTGGTTTTATGTGGAGGTCCTTTATCCACTTAGACTTGAGCTTTGTACAAAGGGATAAGAATGGATCAATTTTCATTCTTCTACATGTTGTCCTCCAGTTGAACCAGCACCATTTGTTGAAAATGCTGTCCTTTTTCCACTGGACAGTTTTAGCTCCTTTGTCAAAGATCAAGTGACCATAGGAGTGTGGGTTCATTTCTGGGACTTCAATTCTATTCCACTGATCTTCCTGCCTGTCTCTGTACCAATACCAAGTAGTTTTTATCACTATTGCTCTGTAGTACAGCTTGAGGTCAGGGATGGTGATTCCTCCCAAAGTTCTTTTATTGTTGAGAATAGTTTTCGCTAACCTGGGTTCTTTGTTATTCTATATGAATTTGAGAATTTCCTTTTCTAACTCTCTGAAGAATTGAGTTGGGATTTTAATGGAGATTGCATTGAATTTGTAGATTGCTTTTGGCAAGATGGCCATTTTTATTATATTAATCCTGCCAATCCATGAACATGGGAGATCTTTCCATCTTCTGAGATCTTCTTCGATTTCTTTCTTCAGAGACTTGAAGTTCTTGTCATACAGGTCTTCAACTTGCTTGGTTAGATTCACACCAAGGTATTTTATATTATTTGGAACTATTGTGAAGGGTGTCATTTCCCTAATTTCTTTTTCAGTCTGTTTATCTTTCATGTAGAGGAAGGCTACTGATTTGTTTGAGTTGATTTTATAACCAGCCACTTTGCTGAAGTTGTTTATCAGGTTTAGGAGTTCTCTGGTGGAAGTTTGGGGGTCACTTAAGTATACTATCATATCATCTTCAAATAGTGAAATTTTGACTTCTTCCTTTCCTATTTGTATCCCTTTGACTTCTTTTTGTTGTCTAATTGCTCTGGCTAGGACTTCCAGTACTATATTGAATAGGTAGGGGGAGAGTGGGCAGCCTAGTCTAGTCCCTGATCTTAGTGGGATTGCTTCAAGTTTCTCTCCATTTAGCTTGATGTTGGCTACTGGTTTGCTGTAAATTGCTTTTACTATGTTTAGGTAGGGGCCTTGAATTCCTGATCTTTCCAAGACTTTTATCATGAAGGGATGTTGAATTTTGTCAAATGCTTTCTCAGCATCTAGTGAGATAATCATGTGTTTTTTTTTTCTTTGAGTTTGTTTATATAGTGGATTACATTGATGGATTTCCGAATATTGAACCATCCCTGCATTCCTGGGATAAAACCTACTTGATCATGATGCATGATTGTTTTGATGTGTTCTTGGATTCAGTTTGCTAGAATTTTATTGAGTATTTTTGCATCGATGCTCATAAGGGAGCTTGGTCTGAAGTTCTCTTTCTTTGTCGGGTCCTTGTGGGGTTTGGGTATGAGTGTAATTTTGGCTTCATAGAACAAATTGAGTAGTGTTCCCTCTGTTTCTATTTTGTGGAATAGTTTGAAGAGAATTGGCATTAGGTCTTCTTGAGGGTCTGATAGAATTCAGCACTAAAACCATCTCATCCTGGGGTTTTTTTAGTGGGGAGACTTTTAATGACTGCTGCTATTCCTGAGGGATTATGGGACTATTTAGATGGTTTATCTGCTCCTGATTTAACTTTGGTACCTGGTATCTGTCTAGGAAATTGTCCATTTCACCCAGGTTTTCCAGTTTTGTTGAGTATAGGCCTTTGTAGTAGGATCTGGTGATTTTTTGAATTTCTTCAGTTTCTGTTGTTATGTCTCCCTTTTCAGTTCTGATTTTATAAATTTGGATACTGTCTCTGTGCCCTCTGGTTAATCTGGCTAAGGGTTTATCTATCTTGTTGATTTTCTCAAAGAACCAGCTCCTGGTTTTATTGATATTTTGTATTGTTCTTTCTGTTTCTATTTGGTTGATTTCAGCCCTGAGTTTGATTATTTCCTGCCTTCTACTCCTCCTGGGTGTATTTGCTTCTTTTTGTTCTAGAACTTTTAGTTGTGTAGTCAAGTTGTTAGTGTGTGCTCTTTCCAGTTTCTTTTTGTAGGCACTTAGAGCTATGAGCTTTCCTCTTAGCACTGCCTTCATGGAGTTCCACAAGTTTTGGTATGATGTGTCCTCATTTTCATTGAATTCTAAAAAGTCTTTTATTTATTTCTTTATTTCTTCCTTGACCAAGTCATCATTGAGTAGAGAGTTGTTCAGTTTCCATCTGCACGTGGGTTTTCCATTGGTTTTGTTATTATTAAAGACCAGTCTTAGTCCATGGTGATCTGATAAGATGCAAGGGATTATGTCAATCTTTTTGTATCTGTAGAGGGTTGTTTTGTGACCAATTATATGGTCTATTTTGGAGAAGGTACCATGAGGTGCTGAGAAAAAGGTATATTCTTTTGTTTTGGGATGAAATGTTCTATAGATGTCTGTTAAGTCCATTTGGTTCATAACTTCTGTTAATGTCGATGTGTCTCGGTTTAGTTTCTGTTTCCATGATCTGTCCATTGCTGAGAGTGGGGTGTTGAAATCCCCCACTATTACTGTGTGAGGTGTAATGTGTGCTTTGAGCTTTATTAAAGTTTCTTTTATGTATGTAGGTACCCTTGCATTTGGAGCATAGATGTTCAGAATTGAGAGTTCACCTTGGTAGATTTTTCCTTTGATGAGTATGAAGTGTCCTTCCTTATCTTTTTTGATTGATGTTGGATGAAAGTCGATTCTATTTGATATTAGAATGGCTACTCCAGCTTGTTTCTTGGGACCATTGGCTTCGAAAATTGTTTTCCACCCTTTTATTCTGAGGTAGTGTCTGTCTTTGTCACTGAGGTGTGTTTCCTGTATGCAGCAAAATTAGGGGTCTTGTTTGTGTATCCAGTCTGATAGTCTGCGTCTTTTTATTGGGGAATTGAGACCATTCATGTTAAGAGATATTAAAGAAAAATGATTGTGGCTTCCTGTTATTTTTGTTATTAGAGGTAAAATTATGTTTCTATAGTTATCTTCTTTTGGGGTTGTTGGAAGATTACTTCCTTGCTTTTTCTAGGTTGTAGTTTCCCGCCTTGTGTTGGCATTTTCCATCAAAATTATCCTTTGAAGTGCTGGGTTTGTGGGAAATATTGTGCAAATTTGGTTTTGTCATGGAATATCTTGGTTTCACCATCTATAGTGATTGAGAGTTTTGCTGGGTATAGTAATCTGGGCTGGCAATTGTCTTCTCTTAGGGTCTGTATGATGTCAGTACAGGCTCTTCTGGCTTTTATAGTCTTTGGTGAGAAGTCTGGTCTAATTCTTATAGATCTGCCTTTATATGTTACTTGACCTTTTTCCCTTACTGCTTTTAGTATTTTTTCTTTGTTTTGTGCATCTGATGTTTTGATTATGTGACGGGATGTATTTCTTTTCTGGTCTAATCTACTTGGTGTTCTGTAGGCTTCTTGTATGTTTATGGGCATCTTGTTCTTTAGGTTAGGGAAGTTTTCCTCAATAATTTTGTTGAAGATATTTACTGGCCCTTTAAGTTGAGAATCTTCATTCTCATCTATACCTATTATCCTTAGGTTTGGTCTTCTCATTGTGTCCTGGATTTCCTGGATGTTTTGAGTTAGGAGTTTTTTGCATTTTTCATTTTCTTTGACAACTGTGTCAATATTTTGCACTGTATCTTCTGCATTTGAGATTCTCTCTTCTATCTCTTGTATTCGGTTGGTGATGCTTGCGTCTATGACTCTTGATCTCTTTCTTAGGTTTTCTATTTCCATGGTTGTCTCCCTTTGAACTTTCTTTATTGTTTCTATTTCCAGTTTCAGATCCTGAATGTTTTTGCTTAATTCCTTCTTTGTGTTTTCTTGCATTTCTTTAAGGGATTTTTGTGATTCCTCTTTAAGAGCTTCTATCTGTTTACTTGTACTCTCCTGTATTTCTTTAAGGGAGTTACTTATGTCCTTCTTATAATCCTCTATCATCATCATGAGAAGTGATTTTAATTCTGAATCCTGCTTTTCCGTTGTGATGGGGTGTTCAGGGCTTGATATATTGGGAGAACTGGGTACTGATGTTGCCAAGAAACTTTGGTTTCTGTTGCTTATGTTCTTGCGCTTGCCTTTCACCATCTGGTTAACTCTAATGTTACCTGCCCTCACTGTGTAAGACTGGAGTCTGTATTTCCAGTTATCTTGCTTGTGTCAGAGCTCCTCAGAGTCCAGATGTCTCTGTGGTCTTATTCTCCTAATCTCCTGGGTGGAAGAACTCCTGGGACTCAGGCCACCTGTTGGATCTGGAAATCCTTCTGCTCTGAGTGCAGTGGCTCCTCGGCTGCTCTGAGTGCAGTGGCTCCTCGTTGACTCAGAATTCAGTATCTCCACAGGACAGGAGCAGACCAACTCTGTGTCTGCCCAAGCCCAAAGGACAGGCCAGGGCGGAAGGGAAGTGGAAATCCAGAGGGGCGGGGTTTGTGTAGCTGCTGTGTCCTGAATGTGCCTGGCTCCCAGATGTATCTCTGGGGCTTAGGGAGTGAGATGGAGTTCTTACTGGCTGCTCTGAGTGCAGTGGCTCTTCTAGGATGACTCGGAATTCAGTATCTCCACAGGACAGGAGCAGATCGATTCTGTGTCTGCCCCAGCCCAAAGGCGAAACACCAGATTTATAATAGCCTACAATAATATAAAATATATCTGAGTATCTTAACCAAGTAAGTGAAAGACTTGCATGAAAAAAACTTCCAGTCCCTTAAGAAAGAAATTGAAAAAGATATCAGAAGATTTAAAGAACTCACATACTATGGATGAGTAGGATTAATGTAGCAAACATGACCATCTTATCAAAAACACTCTATAGGTTCATTTCTATAGTCTTTGTCAAAACTCCAACACAACTATTGACAAATCTTGAAAGCACAATTTTATTATCATATAGAAAATCAAAAATCCCAAGATTGCTTAAACAATCTTAAATAATAAAAGAACATATAAAGGTATCACCATCTCCAAATTCAAGGTGTTCTATAAATTCATTTTAATGCTTATTTTATACATATATATGTATATATATATATATATATATATATATATATATATATATATACATTTTCAATGTTGTCCCCCTTCCTGGTTTCCCCTCAACAACCCCTTCGTCAGAATCCCCTCCCCTGCTTCTATAAAGTTGCTTCTCTCCATCTACCCATTTCTGGCTCATCTTTCTAGCATCCTCCTACACTAAGGCATCAAGTGTTCACAGAACAAAATAATCACTGAAGATAGAATGAGAGAGAGACTTGGGAGGGAGAGGGAAAAATGGGGTAGGATCAGGTGTTGGAGTGGATCAGGGGTGGGGTGGGGAGAAGTACAGATGGTCAGGAAATTCAATGGAAGTGTGTAGCAGTGAGGGATGGGGAACTGGGGGTAGCCACTAGAAAGTCCCAGATGCCAGGGAAGCAAGAGGTTACCAGGACCCAACAGGGATGCTGCTGCCTGAAACAGCAAACAAAGGAGAAATAGAACTTGTAGAGAACATATGCAATGGACAGGCACAGCCTCTAGTTGAGACATGGGACCACACACCCGTCTCAAAAAATATAACTCTGCATTGTTCTTGTCTAAAGGAAATGCAGGCACAATGAGTATAGTAGAGACTGAAGGAAAGGCCATCCAGAGACTCCCAACTTTGGGATCCATCCCACATGTACTATAAATTTATAATTAAAACAGCAGGATATTTTTATGACAACAGACACATTGATCAATGGAATTAAATTGAAGACCTAGACATAATTCCACATACATACAGAGACCTAAATTTTGGTTAAGTAGCCATACATATACACTGGAAACACAATAGCATCTTCAACAAATGATGCTGGTCAAACTGTATATCTGCATATAGAAGAATGGAAATAGATTCATACTTATTGCTCTGCAGAAAATTCAAGTCCAAGTCGATCAAACACCTCAACATAATCCAGATACCCTGAATCTAGTAGAAGAGAAAGCAGGGAAAATGGTCTTGAAATCATTGATAGAGAAGAAGACGTTTTGAATAAAAGAGTATTAGCACAAGCTCTAAGATCAACAATCACTAAATGGGATCTTATGAAACTGAGAATGTTCTGCATGACAAAGAATAATATCATGTGTTAAAAAGATCATACTGTAGAATAGGAAAAGATTTGTATTCTCTATACATTCAAAAGAAGGCTATAAGGAACTTGAGAAACTAAATATCAAGAAAACAAATCAAATAAAAATGGGGTACAGATCTACAGGGTGACATCTCAAAATATGACACTAAAATGTTTGAAAAACATTAAAATAAATGTTCAAAATCCTTAGCCACAAGAGAAATGCAAATCAAAACTAATTTGATACTTCATTTACACCTGTCAGAATGGCTAAGATCAAGAAAACATGTGAGTGCTTATGCTGACAAGGATATGAGTATGAGAAAGAACCACCCTTTGTCGGTGGGAATGAAATCTCATATAGCCAGTATGGAAAGCAGTGTGACAGTTCCTTGAGATTCTGGAAATTGTCCATTTCAAGATACAACTATACCATTTTTGGACATTTACCCCAAAGATGCTTCATCTTAACATTGAGAAACTTCCTCAGACGTGTTCATTGCTTCTCTATTCATAATAGGCAGATATTGGGAACAATGTAGATCTTTTCACCAGAAGAATATATAAAGAAAATATGGTACATTTATTTACACAGTGGTATATAACTCAGCCATTGCATATATATGCATCAGGAAACTTTCAGGCAAAAAGTTGTAACTAAAAGAAAATTATTCTGAGTGAGGTATCCCAGACTCAGAAAGATGAATATAGTATCTATTCACTTCTTTGTGGTTATTAGCTTTTAATTTAATCATAATAAATCTACAATTCATAGAACCAGAGAGGGTAAGGAACTAGAGGAATGACATGGAACAGATAGATCGTATTAGGAAAGGGAAATACAATAAATAGTTATGGATGACAAGGTGTGTTGGAATCGGGAGGGGTGGAGAAAAGCGGTTGTGGGAAGAAATACAGGGAGAGACAGTTAAACTTAAAGATATTTGAAAAGTATTCTGAAAACCTAACACAGTAGAAGTTTCATAAAGTATACATATAATAAGGTGATTTAAATGGAAGAATGTGGGAGACTAGGTCCCAACTGACTACCTCCTTGCCTCCAAAGAAAGATTTTAGTATTGGCATTGAGTTGAATTTAATAGAATTAAATAGAATAAGTCAAAGGGGACTTAGAAAAAACCCCAAAGAAATCAGTGTTTCTAAGACTATTATAAGTTGTTCTCCATAAACTGACAGCATGGCCCATTTGCTGCAGACAACAACTTTACAACTAATTGAACAAGATGTCAACCAATCCTACAAAGAGGCTTCACCCTTATATTTCAGAATGTTAGGTACACAAATATAATCTGAAAAATCTCACAAGAGATTTATAAACACAAAGACAGCCACAAACTCTTTGATCTACAATGCAGTACTGTCTGTAAGTTTTTTCAAGACAACCATTTCAGGCTAGGCCTCATGTTCAATGTTTAGGAATAGTTGACCAACATACAATTATCTGATTGTTTGGTGTGTCTGTGTGTGTGTTGTGTGTGTGTGTGTTCATGTGTGCACATATAAATATATGTGTTTACTCAGTTAATCATTTGGTGTTGCACTATATAGTGTTCCCAGAAGTAAAATATATAACTACTGATTGCTTTAGCTTCTCTTCCTATTTGTTGTGCTAAAAATCCAACACAAGCAACTTATGGAGAAAGGATTTATTTCCACTCACAGTTTTAGGGTATAATCTATCACCTTGGAGAAATCAAGGCATCCAGAGCTTGAAGAAGCTGATTAAATTGCACTCTCAGTTAAAAGCAAACAATGATGTATGGTCCTGCCAGATGTGTGCATGTGTATGTATGTGAATGTATGCATGTATGTATGTATGTATGTAAGCATATATATATATATATGTGTGTGTGTGTGTGTGTGTGTGTGTGTATGTGTGTGTGTATTCCAAGAGCTAAAAGTAGAGAATAATATCACCCATTTTAGGATGTGAATTCCCATATCAATTAATAAACTCAATCAACATAATATTTCATAGGCATATTTAGAAAGTCCTTCACATGTGTCCCTGGAAAATCATCTTCTAGGTGATTTCAGATTCTATCAAATTTGCAACCTACTTTAAGATTCTGCAAGTTTGACACTCCTCATGATGGACCTTATTATTGAACTTGAAAGAGAATGAAACGCATTTTTCCTTAACTTGCTTTAGCCAAGGTATTTAATTACATCAATAGGAAACTAGCCAAAATACTCCTATAGGTAACTCGAAGTAGAGAGATTAAGTCAAAGAACCGTCAGAGTCATCCATCAAGCAGTCAAGTACTAATCTTGATATCTACCAACAAATAGAATGATCATATATTTGCTCATATCCAAGCAAGTCATTTAGAACATAATATTAATGGCAGAGGTCTAAGTGTGGTATTACCAGTTGGACATGCTTCTACTTAAACAAATACTAATATCTCTATTTTTCCATTAATTGAAAAAGAAACATTGAGTATCTGTGGAAATTATCTCACCAATATTTGATTTAACTCTTTTATATGGAGTTTTTAAAATATGACTTAAATATGTTTTAAAATTATGAGAATTTTATTTTTGAACTTTCATCATCTCAAAAATGTTTTGTTCAAAAATAATTGTAGATTCAAAACAAAAATTAAGGATTTGATTTTATAATTTACTATGTCTTCTAATGATGCTGCTACAACATAACCTTAATAAATTAAAACTGATATGCACAGTACTTGTGAAAAACTTGACACCATTTTATCACATTTTAAATAAAGCATAATTAGCACCTTTGTTCATTGTTCATAATTTGTTTAAATATTAAGCTTTATATCAAAATTCAAGCTTTTAAAATCTTTTAGAACATGAATTATAATTGCTTCCACTAAACTTTAGTTTGACAAATAAATATGTATAAAAAAATTCTGAGTCATAAAACTAGTATACGAAAGGTTATCTTACATTATCTAAGTAAGGAGACAATGCTTTCAATGGAAGATAAATCAGAGAGATCCAATGCATAGAACTATATTTCCAGCAGAATTTATGAAACAATGGAAGAAAAATTACTGTAAACCTAAAACTTAAAAGCTTCAGTAAGGCAAAGAACACCATCATATCTGACAGAGGGATAGAATCTACAATATAAAAAGTACTTAAGAAGAAAGAAAGAAAGAAAGAAAGAAAGAAAGAAAGAAAGAAAGGAAGGAAGGAAGGAAGGAAGGAAGGAAGGAAGGAAGGAAGGAAGGGGGAGAGAGAGAGAGAGAAGAGAGAGAGAGAAAGGAAGAAGGAAAGAAAGAGAGAAAGGTAAGAGAGAACAAATGAACATAAAGAAGAAAGGAAAGAAGAAAGGAGCCTAATTAAAAATAGGATACAGACCTATACGTAGAGTTCTCAAAAGATGAAATGGAAATGACCGAGGTCCATTTAAATGTGTTTTCAGTATCCTTACTCATCAAGAAAATATGAATCCGAACATTTCATCTTGTACCAGTCAGAATGGCCAAGATGAAATTAAAAGATGACCACTCATACTTCCAAGAATGTAGAGTATGAAGAATACTCGTTCATTGCTGGCAGGAGTGCAAACTTGTACCATCACTATGGAAGTCATTGTGTCAGTTCCTCAGGAAGCTGAGATGTGGTCTACCTCCAGATCCAGCTATACCACTTTTAGGCTTATATCCAAAAGATGCTTTACAGCAGATGCTCCTGCTCATCCATCTTCATCCCACTAAATTTATAACAGCTAGAAACTGAAAACAGTACAGATCATCATCAACAGAAGAATGGAGAAAGAAATTACGGTATATGTACACAATAGAATATACAATAGAAATCATGAAATTTACAGATAATCAATGGAGCTAAGGACAAAAACACTCTGAGTGAAGTAACCCAGACCTGGAAAGGCAAATATATTTATTTGCTTGTATTTGGATATTAGCTGTTACCTTTTGATATACAGGCTATAGTTAGTATAATTACAGAGCTTGAGAATAAAATAAGGAACTTGAGCCAGGACTCTCCTTATAAAGGGAAACTATAACAGATAAAATAGATAATAATGAATTTACAGGGCTTCACAGAAACTGGAATGGGAGGATAAAATGGTAAGAGTCTGGTAAATGAAGCAGTAAATAAGAGAGCTAAAACCAAGGACAGTTTGAAGTGTTCTATGGAAACAGTGTAAGATTTGGAAGATACATGTATATATGAAATAAATCTAAATGAAGTCACCACATAAAAGGAGGAATAAAGTCCCACTAGTCATCACTTGCCACTAAATAGAACTTGCAATGAGAAAAATGGGATACATCTAAATGAGTTGTTGGACAAAGGAACCACATGGAAACTACAAACAACCCAGACTATTTTCAAGGGTATTTGTTGCTCTCTACAAATGTAGAGTAAGGCCATATCACTGAAGACAACACCTATATAACTCCTTGAACACAGAGAAGTTTTTCTGAGGCCTACAGATTAACATGCAGACTTGTACACTAGTTTTGTGGTAATAGAAAATACTATTCAAGCTATGAGAGAACAAAGGTAAAATACCTACAGATCTACAAGGCCTTTAGTTTATAATGATGTTCTACCTGCAAGATAAGCTGACATAATTATGTCACAGATTTACATGGTAACCAATAGCTATCTAATTAAATTTAAGGCCCACTCCATGGGGTAGAAATGATGTTCAACATTTTCTGGGTAGCTGAGACTAGATATGCCATAGACACTGAAGCAAAACAAGTATCATTGTTCTACTAAAGGAATGTGCAATAAAATGATTCCATATGACATTCTGCTTTACTCATAGATCAGTGCTTTGCTCAACCACAATCAGACCAGCTTTAACCTGCAGAAAATAAAAACTCACATCTGGACAACGTGTAGAGAGTCTTGGAGTCATTCCTAAATGGAATGTCTTAAGATATCTGTGTCCTTAGGCACAGGAATTTTGTAAAAGAGGAGCCCAAAAGATTGTAAGAGTTAGAGAGGATTAAAGACAGCAAGAAAATAGACTTGTAGACAAAACAGGACTGACACACATGTGAATATACAGAGAATGTGACTGTAGACACAGGGCCTTCACTTATATAAACCAGATGGAGTCTCAGTGGTGAGAGGAGAAGAGGACACACTCTCCATTCTTAACCCTGAAACTACTCTAATTGACAGCTGCTTGCACATGGAAATCACTTCTAACAGAAGCTTACCTGGGATACAAACTAAATTTACATACAAGCTCCATGTCTAGCAGTGGACCATCAACAGAACATGACCTAAATGGTATTTTTTGGAGAGTTTTTGTTTGTTTGATTGTTTGTTTTTTCACTTGGTAGGTAGGTTGGTTGGTTTTCTTTTTTGTTTGTTTGTTTGTTTTATGTCTCATAATGATTTGTCTGGGCATTTTTTAACTTTACAGGACATTTGCTTATAAGATATTTTTCTTTTCATGTGACTTATGTTCATGCAAATGTGTGTATCTCTGATTCTATATATGTTTCTTGAGATTTTTATTTGGCTCTTTTGTTTTCTGTTCATTTTTTTAAATCAAATTTAGATTTTTTTGGTTTTATTTTATATTAATTATTATTAGTAGTAGAAATAATGGTAGTTTTATTATTGTTGTACCTAATATTCTTACTGGTTTTAGGTGCCTGTTTGTTTCCTAATGAGAGAGAAAGCAAGAAAGAGTGTAAATTTTAGTGAGTTGAGTTGTGAGAATATATGGAAGGAGTTAAAAGAAGGTAAGTCATAATCAGAACATATTGTTTGAAATTATAAAAGAATAAATTAGATTAATAATAAATACTTAGGTCCAGCCTGTATATGTTCTTTGATTGTGGTTCAGTCTCTGAGAGGCCCAAGGGCCTGGTTGAATTGACTCTGTTGGTCTTCCTGTGGAGTTCCTATCCCCTTAGAGGCCTCAATCGTTCCTTCTGTTTTTCCACAAGTGTCCCTAAGCTCCATTCACTATCTGGCTGTGGGTGTTTACATCTGTCTAAGTCAGCTTCTGGGTAGAGCCTGTCAAAGAACAGCCATGCTAGACTCCTGTCTGGAAGTATAACACAGTATTATTAATAGTGTCAGGGATTGATGCATGCCTATAAGAAAGGTCTGAAGTTGGGTTGAGTATTTGTTGGCCATTCCATCAATTTCTGCTTCTTTCACTCCCTGCATATCTTGTAGGTAGGATATATTTTGGATTGAAAGTGTGTGGGTGGGTTGGTGTCCCTATAGTTAGTTCCATTAGGATCCCTACCTGTCTACAGGAGATTGCCTTTTCACCTTCCATATCCTTAATGCTGTGAGTCACAGCTAAAGAAACCTCCACTGATTCTTGCATACCTCTTTTCCCAGGTTTCTGTCTCATTCTGGAGATGACCACTAACTTCCCACCTCATTTTGTTGCAGACTTCCATTCATTTTCATGGCCATCTGACCATCTCTCTTGTCCTCCCCCATACTTGATCCAGCACTCTCCCCACTCCCCTCCTCATTCTGTCTTCCACCTAGTTCCCCACCCCTGTAACACTTATATTTTATTCCACCTTCTAAGTGAAATTCAAGTGTCTTTGCTTGTGCCTTCCTTCTTATTTAGCTTCTTTGGGTCTGTGAAGTATAGCATTGGTGACTCATTCCACATATGTAGCAGATGTACAGCTTGATTTTCATGTGAGACATGATAAACTCATGGAGAACAGGCTATCCAAAATGCTGGGCTGCCTTTTCTGGCCTCAGTGGAAGAGGATGTGTGCTTAGCCTCACAGAGACTTGATGTGCTAGAATGGAGAGGATAGTCTTGGGAATCCCACCTGCTCAGAGGTCAATGGAAGGGGGCAGAGGGAGAAGTATTGTCAAAAAGAGTGACCAGAAGAGTACAGTGTGTGGGATGTAAAGTGAATAAATATAATAAATAAATGAATGAATAAATAAATAAGCATTTAAATTGGGAAGTTTTTTGTGTGATTTGTGATTCATGTGTTCTATTTATTATATAACACACATATTTGAAGGGTTTACATTCCTAACAGCAAATGACAAAATTGTGAATATCTTGAGAGAGTATGTGTTAAGCCAAATTGATAGTGAAAGCCATTCTTTTATTCGTTCATCCAGAAAACACATGTGGTATTCCTGTTTGGAAATATGTAAAGACAGAAGACAGAATAAGGGGAGACCAAGAGCATGATCACAACAGTTTAGTAGTATAAAAATTGTAAATCATAGAAACATATTCAACATCTTGTAGAAACAAAGAGGGGCTGCTTATGAATACACGGAAGAAATTTTAATTAATTATACCAAGGAAAATGAAGAGGTGTGGGTATATTAAAGATTAATTGAAGATGTGATATAAATAAGATTGAAGTAAATTTTTGTTGTTTTGTGTATGTACTGTACATATGCTGTACATACTGTGTATTTAGTGTGCCATAAAGCAGGATTACAAAGTTACAGTCACGAAAGTGTATGAAATGAAAGAAGTCTCTACATGAGGAGCTTTTCCTTAATGGAAAGTAAGAGTTGTGTGGTGCAAAAGAAACAAGACTAAAAAGATACATAGAGGACATCAACCTAAATAGAAGCTTTGTATTAGGATAGGAGGTCCTTATTTGGAGTTATGATATTGTACTGTTTTCCATGTGTCATTTCTCTCTTTGTTATTAAGTACTTAAGAGTTTTAAAGGCAAGAAAAATATGGCATGCTGATCATTCTATTCATGTCAGTTGATATTGATCTGAAATGCATACACACACAATTGCAAATACAATTATTCACATTCACATGCTTTTATATATAAAACAAGCTACATAATATTTAAATGAAGAAAATTACAGGTGTAGGAGAAAACTTCTTATACCTATTTACTCGTGAAAGTATTTAAACACTTGTTAAGCATCTGGATGAAAACATTTTTGGTGCTTAGTTAAATTTATTTATATAGACATAGAAACCCTTAAGAAAACTAAAGATATACATTAGCATAATTCTTGACTGAACACATGGATATAAACTGAAATCAGGATGAATGAGATGGCTTACTAATTGGTAGAAGGAGAAATCTCATTTGTGTGGAAATATATATATATATAACACTACTTTTCTGAGAATAAGATGATGTGGAAGAAATAAGAATATGAAAATGTAATTGAGTAAACATAGTTTTCTCTGTATCCAGTAAATAGTGCCCCTCAAATAAGAAATCATTGTCTGTGCGGATTCATGCTGCCATGAGATACTGGGCTGAAAAGAAACCTTTGGCTTTGGATGGCAAGACGGAAATAAGAACCAAGAGCCGTTGCTACAATTGTTCCCATGAGGGATAATACCTTATGAGAAAGAAAAGGAACCAGCACTGAGTCTTCTATCTCTACTTCTTCTCTGAGTATCAGGGTATTTTGAAACTGGACAGATATTTCTTATATATTCCTTGAAATCTCCCAGTTAAACATTTTTATCGGTTTCTTCTTTGTTTGTTTGTTTGTTTGTTTTTTGTATTGACTAATGGGGTGAGGCAGTAAACAAGGATATCAGTACCAGATTGGGATGTGTTATCTTTTTTTTTCTTTTCTTTTATTGGATATTTTCTTTATTTACATTTCAAATGTTATTCTCTTTCCCAGTTTCTCCTCCAGAAACTGCCTATCCCATCTGCCTCTTCCTGCTTCGAGGAGGGTGCTCCCACACACACCACTCACTCCCACCTCACCTCCTTAGTATTCTCCTAAACTGGGGCATAAAGCCTTCACATGACCAAGGGCATCTCCTCCCAGTGATCCCCTACAAGGCCATCCTCTGCTTAATATACATCTGGAGCCATGGGTCCCTCTATGTTTACCCATTGGTTGGCAGTTTAGTTTCTGGAAGCTTTTGCGGGGGGGGGGGGAGGAGGCTGATTGTTTGATATTGTTTTTCCTATGGAGTTGCAACCCCCTTCAACTCCTTCAGTCCTTTCTATAACTACTCCATTGGGGACTCAATGCTCAGTAAAATGGTTGGCTGCAAGCATCAGCCCCTGTATTTGTCAGGCTCTGGCAAAGCCTCTTAGGAGACAGCTATATCAGAGTTCTGTTAGCAAGGACTTCTTGGCAAGTGCAATACCATCTGGGTATGGTGACTGTATATGGGATAGATAGCCAGAGGAGGCAGTCTCTGGATGGCCTTTTCTTCAGTCTCTGCTCCACACTTTGGCTCCAAATTTCCTAGACTTCAGAGAATAATATAATCCTAATAAGAATGAGGTACATTTCATAACAAACATGAAACCAATGGTATTTTGCATGACACTTGAGATAGATCTTTACCCTTAAATTCTAAACCTCCTTCCAATAATTTGAATAGGATAAAGAGCATCAATCAATTTTTCCAAATGTCTATCTAAATCCTCTTTTATATTCAACACATTCATAACATTTTTTGCTAGATGATTAACAAAAGCAGCTGTCTTACTTTCCTGTGTCAAAGCAATTGCAGAAGCTGTGGTGCTGGCAATTAATGTAATTAAAGCTTTTATACCAGCAATAATCAAGCTCACTAACCTATTGCTTCTACTTTAAATATGACTCATTTCTTCTATTAGTTACAAGTTATTTTTAGAATACCAAGGTTCTGTGATACTCAGGACAGTAAAACAAGAGCTGATTGCTAGACCTCCAAAACTGACATGCCAGATTTCAAAACACAGACACAATTAGAAGATGTACAATCAATGCAACTTACATTAAATACTGTAGAAGAAACAAAAGTAATTTTAACTTGAAAATTAAAAGAGCCTTAACACATGTGCTAACACCTGTTTGTAATCTAGATCCTCCCCAACTTTATCTCTTGCTAACATAATATCATAGAGAACTGCAGCTAACTTCCATATATGTCTCTAGGAAAAAATTTAAAGATACTTGAGATGTATTTGCCAAAATTCTAACACCTCTCTGGATGTTTTAACTTTACATAGTGAGCTTATGGATTTCAAGAATGCTGCTCTGCTGAGTGTTGATGTGGTAGATACTGCTGATAAAATTATCCATGGCCTGAGGTCAGTAATTCTACTTTGGTCAATCTTCAAAAATGGCATATATAGCTTAATCATGCTAGCCCTTTTTGTTGTGTGAATACTTTTATTCCTGCCCATCATGTTAAAGCTAAAGTACATGGCTTGAACCTGAAAATGGGCCCCCAGACAGAGTTATTAAATTAACAGGCTGGCAAGCCAAGGATGAGTAAACTTCTGCACGGAGCCTTACCAACCTAAGACAGAAGGGCATTTCTTTGGAAAATACATATTCCATGACAGGTAAGGAAGGCATTCTTGTTAGAACAACATAAGACTGGCTTAGTCTTGATAATGAAATAAAAAATGGGGAGGAGCAGAAAGCATTTAGGGCCTGCTTGGCAAGAATCTCACATGGGCCAAGGACAAAGTAATGGGCTGCTTGGCAGGAGTACGACATTGACAAAGGAAAGCAAGTAGGCTTCGAACAGGAATCAGTCTACTAGGCTAGAACAAAGAAATAATTTCATGTAGGAATCTAAAGCTTGGGCATCAACAAAGAAATAATTTCATACTGGTATCTAAATTTTAGGCTACAACAAGAAAGTAGGCTTCAGATATGAAAATTACTCTGGACTAGGTCAGGGAAGTTGGCTCAGATATTTTGGTAATCCTGATAAGCCCTTCAGAACAGTGGTCAAAGGGAGTGATCCCAGAATTGTGTTTAATGTCTTGCTTGTTCTTTGACTATTTGTGTTTATTGTCTTGATTGTTCTTTGGCTATTTGTGTTTACTGTCTTGCTTGTTCTTTGGCTATTTGTGTTTATTGTCTTGCTTGTTCCATGACTGTTAACATCTATTGTATTGCAAGATCCTCAACTTAGAACTGACCTTAATACATGCATGTAAGTAAAATGGTATAAAAGCAAAAAGGAGGAGGGGGGATTGGATAGGGGGTACTAGGGATGGGAAATGGTTAAACGGGATGACATCTGAAATATAAATAAAATATCCAATGAAAAATAAATAAAAATTGTGTGGTGGTGTAGGAGGCTTTCCATGCTAGCGGGTCCCACATACTCGAGAAGGTCTAGGGTTCCAAAGGCTGGGGGCTTTGACAACAGCAGACCCCAGTGACACAAGGAAGTCCTTGGTTCCAATAAGGTTTATTTCCATGGCAGATGGTAGATGCATCTGGATGTACTCCTGTGAAAATCAGGGTAGACCTGACTAAAATAGGGAGGGAGAAAGGGGGAGGTTCTGGGAAGAATGCGTAATTTGCTCCGCCCTCTGGACTTCATTAGTATGTGAATCCCTAAGGCCTGAGGCCTATGGTCACACCCTCTACCTGTGTACTTTGGGAGGGGCTGTAATGGCCTACATGATTGAACAATGTAGGTCTATAGAGACAAGACTGCATGTCAGAACTCTGGGTTCTGGGGACGTGGAACTACCGTTTCTCCCTTGGAGTCTCGGGTTCCAGGCCCATGCCCAGCCATGAACCAAGGTACCCTTATGCAGTTCCACAAAAAATGAGATTCAGAGCTAAACAAAGAACTCTCAATTGAGGAATAACTAATGGCTGAGAAGCACCTAAAGAAATTTTCAACATCCTTGGTCATTAGGGAAATACAAATCAAAATGCTCCTGAGATTCTACCTCACACCAATCAGAATGGCTAAGATCAAAAACTCAGGTGACAACAGATGCTGGCAAGAATGTGGAGAAATGAAAAACTCCTCAATTGTTGGTGGAATGGCAAGGTGGTACAACCACTCTGAAAATCAGTCTGGCAGTTCCTCAGAAAATTGGACATAGTACTACCTGGGGACTCAGCTATACCATTCCTGGGCATATACCCAGAAGATGCTCCAACATATGACAAAGATACTATATTCATAGCAGCCTTATTTATAACAACCAGAAGCTGGAAAGAAACCAGATGCCCTTCAACAGAGGAATGGATACAGAAAATGTGGTACATTTACACAATGTAGTACTACTCAACAATTAAAAACAATGACTTCATGAAATTCTTAGGCAAATGATGGGAACTAGAAAATATCATACTGAATTAGGTAACCCAATCACAAAAATACACACATGATATGTACTCACTGATAATTAGATAATTAGCCCAAATGCTCAGAATTCCCAAGATACAATTCACAGACCACATGAAGCTCAAGAAGAAGGAAGACTAACATGTTTATGCTTCAGTCCTTCTTAGAAGAGGGATATGTTATCTTAATATAAACTATGTTTATAGTTTATGTTTATGTTAATAGCAGACTAAAAATTATGTTCAAAATTGTCCACAAAGTGAATATAATAAAACATTTTATTATTTGCATTTAAATAATAAAAATGTCATGTGAAGCTTAAATTATTTTTCTCAATTTAGTTTGTGAGAAAGGGTATGGAAATCAAAGCCTATCACTTTCTATTAAAATATCCATGTGTTAGATGGATAAACAAAAGAAAGAATTTAACTCAATCAGCTACATTAACCAAAAAAATGCTCTTTTTAATACATTCAATTATAGTATTTTTATGCAAGTAAAATACAGATTATCTTAAAATACAGTTAGTAATCAATCGCTTTGAGATATGTCAGCAAGGCTGCATATCAAATTGTGCATCTTAGACACCTGAGATAATATTTTCTATTTCTTTTACACTCCAGGAAAACTAACTTCTTAAGTAGAGGCTTTCACAATGAAAATTAAAGTCCATGCAATTTATATCAGATTACCTATTATCCAGTTCATAGACATGCAATTTTACATCTTTGAATATTTGAAAAGCACAAAGGCATTACTTCTCTGCTGGAAATCATGAATGTTAATGACTTATTAAAAATACAATATATTATTTAGGATTATTTTCTGAGGGTTGGTTCAAAGCATCACATTAACAGGAATCAATTTTAAATCAGGGGAAGGAGAAAGAACAATATGCCTAGGGCTAAGAATAAAAATCTCTCTCTCTCTCTCTCTCTCTCTCTCT
>NW_021604576.1:4426900-4451149 GCF_004785775.1 Grammomys surdaster | reverse complement strand
ATATGTGTGTGTGTGTGTGTGTGTGTGTGTGTGTGTGTGTGTGTTTCTTTCTTTCTTTCTTTCTTTCTCCTTCCTCTTCTTTCCCTCCTTCCTTTTCTCCCCTTTTCTCCCCTTATCACTTCCTCCTTCACCCTTTACTCACCAATTAAACAATAGTTTAATTATAGTCCCTCTCTCCCTCCTTCTCTCCCTTTATTACTTCATTTCTGCCTTATTCCTTCCCTCTTTGTTCACCAATTAAGCAATAGGTTATCTGTAGTAAAGAAACAAACTTTAAGTGGTTTAAGTGAAATGATGACAGAGAATACTAATTCAATTTTTTAAATGGTGTGTGTTTAAGCTTGTTATGTACCTTGTATATACAGATGCACATAGGGTAGAGGATTCTTTGATGTCTTTTACTCTATTCCTTTGAGTTAGAGTCTCTCAGTTAAGGTGTACTTGTTAAGCCCCTTGACATTTAGGGGCTAGACTAGCTGACTAGTGAGTGCTGAGGTCTTATGTTCCTGTTCATCCAGTTCTGTCACTACAGGCATGCGCTGCCATTCTTGGCTTTTTATCACTGAGTGCTGAAGATTTGAACTCAGACCAGCATGCATCTGTTCTTTCCATACTGCTACTGATGTGACTATACTGTGAAAGAAGTAGAAGGATTAAGGCTAATTGTTAAATTAGCTCCCAATCATGAGTGCTTTTAGTGACAAATGTTGGGCTACTCTCAATATCAAAATCATATTGCCAAGAGAATAATCTCCTCTTATTTTATTGTACTTACTGGCTCAGCCTTTGACAATGTGTCTAGAATTCACCTTAATTTCCATCTAGCACAACTCATTTTTTATATGAAGAGTATGATTGATTCATTAATTTATAGTTTTCATTTCTCCTACCCTCCAAGTGTTGGCCATTCAATTAGTGGTGAGCTGGTTAATATTTAACTACTGTATATCAACAATTTACTATTACATACTTAAACATTTAATATATTAGTTGTTTCAAGAAATATCATTGAATTCATAAATAAAAACCTTCACATTTTATTGTTGGCTTCACACACATGGTGATTTTTGCTAAATTCAGGTTTGAAGGCCAATTATTATGCTATCAAAATTATTTCCAATAGGATACACATACGTTAGACAGCATTTCACTTCTTGTACTTAGAAACATAAGCACAAAATAATAATAATAAATGTATGAAATAGACTTCATTTCAATGTAACTGTCGATTATGTAGTTTTAAATGTAGGTTCTTTTATATGTGATAAGTTTTTTTTATGTTAAATTATTTCATGACAAATATCTGTATTTCACTAATCTTCATTCCTTGGTAGTATTGGTCAGTAATTACAGATTTCCTTTTCTCATTTATTGCTTGATGAGTACTCAGGTTACTCAGAATGGTTGAGCTATTAAGGTTCATTGGTTTTTCTCTATGTCCTTCTCAAAGTAAAATTGATCTCATTATCAAACCAAACCAAACCAAACCTGTGGGGAAAATTTAAGAAGGCCGCCACAGTGGCACAAGCCCGGAGGGGCTTCTGCTGCCTTGGTGGGTCCCACATTAGAAAGGGAATCCTATGGTTCCAGCGGCCTGAGGGCCTTGGCGGCAGCAGGCCCCAGTAACACAAGGAAGTCCTTGGTTCCAAAAAGGTTTATTGTCATGGCGGATGATAGATGGATCTAGACGTACCCCCAAAAAACTCAGGGCAGTCCCGAGTTATATAGGGAGGGAGAAAGGTAGAGGATTGGGGGAGGATCTGGGGGAGGCATGTTTAATTTGCTCTGCCCTCTGGCCTTCATTAGTATGTAAATCCCTAGGGCCTGAAGCCTATAGCCTGGCCTATGTGACTCTATGGAGATGTGACTGCTTTTCAGGATTCTGAATGATGGGAGGGACTGAACTCTTGCCGGTTCTCGCGCAGAATTCCACACAGCAGAGTCTGCAGAGTCTCGGGGTTCTAGGCACCTGCTCAACCATGACCCAGGATACCCTTACGCAGTCCCACACAAACCAAACCAAAATTAATAAAATGTATCTTCTGAGTAGGATTCACTTTCTACTGTTGTTTATTTCTTCATTCTCCCTACTCTAAGACAGGGTGGTTGCAGTTATGTAAAGTTATGGAGACTCTCTTGGAAGAATGGCATCATTTCACATGCTAATAACAGTCCAGGAGACTTCCTCAATACGTGTTTCCAATTTGTTTCGTGACTGGATAGATTTGCTAACCAGACGTTTTTCAACTGTTTTTTTTTTTTTCTTTTTTCTGGTTTACTACTGTTATTTTAGCTAGAATACAAAATAACAGTTGATTATGTTATTTTTGTGCACAGATACCACTCAACGTTGATCATAACCTGCCCCTTATTATTCACTGTTGTCATCCACTCTGCCTTCTCCACTTTTTCTTTCTAGATATTTTCTTTTCTGCTTCTATATTTTAATCATCCTGACATTTAGGAGCACATGTCTCTTAAGTGGAAAAACTTGTATCTATCTCTTCAGTTATTAATATATTGAGAATAGATGGAATGGAATTTTCTCAGGAGTTCCATGTTCGAAAAAAAAAAAAAGATTGAGGTTCAGGTTTCAGGCCAAGGTAGGACACAGTGCTGACAATTTTCAGGACAGACTTGGAGCTAGCAGCCTTGTCAATGATGGATCAGTGAAGGGCAGGGTTACACAGGTAATCTAGTTTCATTCTATTTAAGCCTAAGCCAAATATCAGGACACTGAAGATGAACTGAGCAAAAGAACAGAGGTTTTGGGATCTCTATTTGTTCTTACTAATGGAGCATGTCTCTTTAATTGTTTATTGAGGGTAAGTTTCCGAGTCTCTTATGTCAAGATGGTCATGGACTAGGCATTGGCCCTAATATCATCAGTGTCAATATACTTACATATGTGTGTATATGAATCTAATTAAAACTAGATTCTGTGTATAAGAAAAAATGTGATATGTGTCTTTTACCCCACTGTTACCGAACCATGCTTTTCACATTATGTTACAGTAATACAATGTTCTCCTTCTACTAAATGTCCTATATACTTAGACGTTGATTGGCTATAACAGATATCATGTGGAATATTTGAGTTTGGCTTATTTTGTTTAGCATAGTGATCTCTGGTTATATCTCTGTTTCTGTAATCTCAAGTTTTATGCTATTATCTTTACTTTTAGGGGTTGTATTTTATTAAATTCTTCACAGAGGCATATGAAATTTTGAACCTCATATCGTATGTGTATACTTGTGTGTGTGTCAGTCTGTCTGTCTCTGTTTCTCCATGCCCCACACCAGAAATATAACTATCTAATTAATGTGTTCTTTGTTATGATTGGTTTTGCTATTGTCAGATATGTTTCTTTCCATTTGAATGAAATTCTACTTAAAATACAATGTTGGTCCCTAAAACATGTAAGATTCTAGGATCCAGGATTAGTTAACAGGACTTGAAAGGAAAAGGATAATTTAAGATGTTTTCTGATTTTTTTTTTCAAAAGTTCCCTTATCTGGAGGAAATTAGTGGACCAGTGAAAGTAGTAGGGTAGAAGAGGTGCTGTCATGAATCATAGATTCTAGTTAACGTGAAATGATCATTCTTGTATAAGAAATCATACAAAAAAGTTTCTACAAATATGAGAATGACTTTAAGAAGTCTAACCAGGTGAATATCAAGGACTTGCATAACAACAAACAACAATAAAAGGCTATATTATTTGGGAAAAAAATGGCCGATCTGACAAGCTTAAATGTGTTAGTAATGGATATCATAACAGCTACAAGAGAACATTCGGGATTCATATATTTCAGGCACTTAAATATTGCACTGTTGTAGCAAGAGATTCTAACGTAGGCTCTATGATGACTAACATGAGCCACTGTTTGTCCAGAGGCCTGTCTAGTTAAGAAGCCCCAGGTAAGTCCTGTCTTCAGATATGTAATGCCTCCTCAGAGTCTGCCTAGCTTCCTCAAGATCACACTCTCCCCTTGTCTGCATTTCACTACTGTAATGGGAGCATGCTAAAACACAGAACCCCAGAAGTGGCACCAACTCCCAGAATCCAAAATCTTAGAAGCAATGCTGTCACTCATAATGAAAGATGTCTTGCAGGCTGCCAAAACACCAGCAGAGATGCGTTGAGGACTTGAGAACTTTTCAGTCACCAGAAACACAGGCAACTCAGGCCAGAAGACCAAAAAGGGAAGAAAAATCAAGGGTAAAAGTAGGATCTACACAAAGATATACTAAGAAATCAAAACTTAAATCTACAGGTACCATAAGCCCAGATGCCTAGACACCAGTGTAAGAACACAATAAACAATAACTAGAGAAATATGACACCACTAAATCCAAGCTATCCTACTGCAGTAACCCTTGAATATTTCAACAGAGCTATAGCCTCAACATGACCTTAAAATAAACATATAAATATGGTAGAGTTCCTTAAAGAGAAAATGAATAAGTCCCCTGAAGTCCAGGAAAACACAAATAAACAATGAAAGCAAATTAACAAATCCCTTAAGGAAAAGCAAACAGATACGACAAATGAATAAAACTGTTCAAGATGGGAAAATAGAAATAGAAGCAATAATAAATTCACAAAATGAGAGAATCCAGGAGATGGAAAATTATGATAAGCAACAAGAACTACAACATATGAATCATCAACATACTATGAGAGATATAAGAGAGAACCTATGGTGTAGAAGATACAACAGAAAAAAAATGTTATATTAGTCAAAGAGAATGTTAAATCTAAAAAAAAAAATCGTGATATAAAAAAATTCAGGAAATTTGGAGTATTAAAAAGGAAAATCCTAAGAATAATAAGAATAGAAAAAAGAGAAGAATTCCAACTCAAAACCCATAAAATATTTTTTAAACAATGAGAGAAAAAGAATTGCTTAACCTAAAGAAGATGCTTACAAAAGATTAAGTTTACCAAACACCAAACATATTGGGACAAAGGGACTAGAAGGAAAATTCCTTCTCAATGTGTCATACTATACATAGGAAAATATAGAAAATAAATAACCTAGACGAGAAAAATCAGAATAACAGAAGTGAGCACACACACACATACTATCACTACTACAAACAAGAATTAGTAGTCATGGGTCATTAATATCTCTTACTGAACTCAATTCCCCAATAAAAAGATACATGTTAATAGAATGGATGCAAAAAACAGGTTGAATAATGTTATCTGCTGCATACAAGAAACACACGTAAACATCACAGGTGGAAATTATCTCAGAATAATGAGTTGGAGAAATATTTTCCAAGCAAATGGCCCTCAGAAGCAAGCCGGTATAGCCATGCTAATATCTAACAAAATAGTCTTTGAAACAATATTAATCAAAATACATAGAACAGGATACTTCATACTCATCATAAGAAGAGTCTACCAAGCTTACATCTCAATTCTCAACATCTACACTCTCAAAAATAAGAACATCACATTTGTACAAGAAACAGATGTTAAACTTAAACACACATCAAACCACGAGCAATAATAGTGAGAGACATCATTGCCTCTACTCTCACCAAAGGGCAGGCCTTCTAGAGAAAAACTAAACAGCGAAATAATGGAACAAGCAGATGCTATGATTCAAATGAATATAACAGATATCTATAGAACATTTAACACAAACACAAAAGAATTTTCTTTCTCAGCAAGCACCCCATGAAACTTTGTCCAAAACTAAACACATAATGAGTCACAAAACAAGTCCTAACAAATACAAATAAAATAACCTCCTGTATCCTACCATACCACCATGGATATAAACTGGATTTCAACAAAAACAGTAAAAAAGAATGTCTAAAAACTCAAGAAAACTGAAAAACTCACCCATGAATGAAAAAATGGATCAAGAAAGAAATAAAGAAAGAAACAAAATAATTTCTAGAACTCCATGAAACTGAATGCACAACATATCCATATTTATGCAACACGATAAAAGCAGTGCTAACAGAAAAGTAGATAGCATTAAGTAACTTCATAAAGAAATTAGGTCTCATAATAGCAAAATAACATTATAGCTGAAAGCTCTAAAACCAAAAGAATCAAACACACTCAAGAGGAGTAGATGGAAGAATGCTATAAAATTGATGGCTTAAATCAGTAATATAGAAACAAAGAGAATAATACAAAGAATCAATGAAACAAAGTTAGTTCTTTGAGAAAATCAATGTGATAGAAAAACCCTTATCCAATCTAACTACAAGAAAGTGAGATATCTAAATAAATAAAACAGAAAAAAGAAACATAAGAGCACATATTAAGGAAATCTGAAAAATCACTAAGTCATACTTCACAAATCTCTACTCCATAAAACTAAAATGCTTAAAGGAAATGAAAAATTTTCTTTAGAGAAACTGCTAACCAATGTTAAATCAGGATAAAACAACTTAAATAGGTATATTATCCATAAGTAAGTAGACACAGTTATTAAAATTCTCTCAACCAAATTCAAATCTAAACCAAACCAGACTAAACCAAACCAAACCAAACCAAACCAAACCAAACAAAACAGCAAGACAAAAAAAAAAAAAAATCCCAGGGCCAAATGATTTTTTATCTCAAAATTATAGCAGACTTTCAATGTAGAGCTATTAGCAATAATCCTCAAATTATTACATAAAGTAAAATGAAAAGGAATATTGCAAAATTCATTTTGTGGGGCCACAGTTACACTTATACCCAAACCATAGAAACTTCCAACAAAGGAAGAGTATTGTAGACTAATATCTCTCATGAACATTGATGCCACAATACTTAATAAAATACTTGCAAACTGAATCAAAGAATACATTAAAAAGACCATCCACCACGATCAAGTAGATTTCACCTCAGAGATACAGGGATTGTTCAACATATAAAAATCTATCAATCGAATCCATCATATAAACGATTTGAAAGAAAAGAAAAACAACACAAGCATATTATTTAATGATGAAAACAAAACTTTTCAAAATCTAACACCCCTTCATGATAAAACCCTTAGAGAGATCAGGAATTCAAAGGGCATACCAAACCATTATAAAGACAATATATTGCAACCAAATAGGCAACATCAAATTAAATGAAAAGAACAAAGCAATTGCTCTAAAATCGGGAAGAAGTCAAGGCTTTCCACTCTCTCCATATGCATTAAGTATAGCACTTAAGTTCTAACTAGAGGAGTAAAACAACTGAAGGAGATCAAGGAGAGAAAATTTTGAAATAAAGAAGTCAAAGTGTTACTATCTACAGATGATGCAATAGTATTCATAAGTGACCTTAAAACCTCTCTCAGAAAACTCCTACAGCTTATAAACATACTCAGCACAGTGGCTGGATACCAGATTAGCAAAAACAAATAAATCAGTGTCCCTCATCTATAGAAATGATAAATAGGCTGAGGAAGAATTCAGGGAATCAGTATCCTTCAAAATAGTCACAAATAACAAAATATCATGACATAACTCTAAAGAAGAAAGTGAAAGACATAAATGACAGTGTTTCAAGTCAAAAGAAGAAGAAAATATCAGAAGATGGAGAGATGTGCATTGTACTTGGATCAGTAGGATTAATATAGTGAACATGGTCACCTTACCAAAAGCAATCTACAGATTCAAGGCAATTTTAATCAAAATTTCAAAACAATTCTTACAGATCTAGAGACAATAATATTCATCATCAAATGAAAAGAAAGGAAAAAATCGGATAGCTAAAACAATACTATATAATAAATATTCTTCCTAGGGTATTATCTTCCCAGATTTCAAGCTCTAGTACAGAGCTATAGTAATAAAAACACATAGTATTAGCATAAAAACAGACAAGTTAAAAAATGGAATTCAATAGAAAACCTAGATTTAGTTCCACACAATTATGGAGACATGATTTTTGATAGTAGAAGCCAAAATTTTACAATGGGGATGAAGATCTAATACGAGTACTCTTTAAACTGTTCCACAAAATAGTAACAAAAGGACCACTACCCAATTCTTTCTATGAAGCCACAGTTATGCTTATACCTAAACCACACAAAGACCCAACAAAGAAAGAGAACTTCAGACCAATATTCCTTATGAACATCTATGCAAAAATACTCAATAAAATCCTGACAAACCGAATCCGAGAACCCATCAAAATGATCATTCACCATGATCAAGTAAGTTTCATCCCAGGGATGGAGAGATGGTTCAATATACAGAAACCCATCAACGTAATCTACTACATGAACAAACTCAAAGAAAATAAAAATCTGATCTTTTCATTAGATAATGAAAAAGCATTTGACAACATTCAAAATCCCTTCATGTTAAAAGTTTTGGAATAAAGTATCTTTAACTAATGGTGGTGATCTGTCTAGAAGTCTGCATGTAGAAGAGATCAAATAATCCATATCTATCATCCTGCAGAAAACTCATGTTTAAAAGTTCATGTTTAAAGGTTCAAAAGTTCAACCTAAAATATGAAACACTGGACCTGATAAGAGAGAAAGTGGCAAATATCCTTGAACACATTGGTACAGGAGAAAACTTCCTGATCAGATCACCAATAGCCATGCACTACAGTCAACAATTAATAAATGGGACTGCATAAAACTGAAGCATTTTTGCGAGGCAAAAGACACTGGCAATAGGACAAAATGACAGCCCGCAGACTAGGCAAATACTATCACCAACTGCACATCAGACAGGGGACTAATATATAAATTATATAAAGAACCCAAGAAACTAGACATCAACAAAGCAAATAATCCATTTAAAAAATGAGGTATAGATCTAAACGGAAAATTCTCAGCAGACAATCTCAAATGGCCAAGAATCACATTCAGAAATGTTCAACATCCTTAAACATAAGGGAAATGCAAAGTAAAACTGTCCTGATATTCCATGTTGTACCCTTCAGAATGGCTAAGGTCAAAACCCAAGGGACAGCTCATAGTGTTAATGATGTGGAACAAGGGGAGCACCCCTCCATTCATGGTGATATTACAAACTTATATAGCAACTTTGGAAATCAATATGGTAGTATATAAGAAAATTTAAAGTTAATCTACTTCATGACCCAACTATGTCACTTCAGAGTATACAGACAAAGGACACTATCCTACCACAAGAACACTTGTTCAACTATGCTTATAGCAACATTATTCATAATTTCCAGAACTAGAAACAACTTAGATGTTCTTCAACTAAAGAACGGATAAAGAAATTGTGGAACACTTACACAATGGAATATTACTCAGCTTTTAAAAAATACCATCTTGAAATATATAGGTGAATGTGTGGAACTAGGGAAAAAATGTTGAATGAGGTAACTGAGACCCAGAAAGACAAACATGGTATGTCGTCTATTTATAGGTAGACATTAGCTGTGAAGTAAAATATAACCACGCTACAATCAAAAAATCCAGAAAAACTGAGTAATAAGGAAGGCTTGAGGGGACTTACAAATCTACCAGGATAGGAAAAATAGGATACATATCACAGGGAACTTGGGACAGGTGGAGGAGGATGGTGGAAGTAAGTACTCGGAGAGTCAACTGGAGATGGAGAAAAACTTGGGGGATAAGCTTAAACGATACTGACATGGAAACTCTCAGAAATCTATGAGGGTGAATCCCACTTAGAGTCCTAGTTATAAGAGATATTACCATCTCTTGTAACCAAGCAAAAATCCAGCAAAGGGATGTGGATATCAACCCAGCCACAAAACTGTTAACCTACAGTTATTCCTCCTTACAAAAATGTGGTGGAGTAAAGGTGGTGATGAAATTATGGGAGTGAGTGATCCAGCTTGAGATTGATTTATGTTTTTTTTCCTAAAGTTTTCATGTTCTCCTTTTTTGATCAACTATTTAGTGTTTTGCCACTAGACATATACAATATTATTGTTAATACTCAGAAAATCATTTATATCATCATCATATGGGTTAGCATTTCAATACACAGATCTTAGAGGTATTCTTGCATTTCTGTGTATGGTATTGGCATCAAATTCACAAGATCTATTGACTACTAGCCACTTATACAACCACTCGATTATAGTGCCAAAACTACTCATATTTTTTGTATTGACAACATTATCAAAATAGGAAAATAATATATTCTATACCATTTTTACTTTTAGCATACCTAGCTATGACCAAATGATTATTTTATTAGGACTCTGATTACATATAAATATTTACTCATTCTCTTGTTTTGAGAGAATTTTTCTCAGATGATTAAGAGGAACTCTTTCCAGGAAGTGAAAATTCTGTAATCAAAAGTATTAACTACTTCTTAAGCATGAGAGGTAAATTATAAGGGAATAAAGAGAAAAAGTGTTTATGAAAATATGAAATGAAACACATCATACGTATGATGGAAATACAGCAAAAAATCCAAGATTTACTTACTGGGACCTGTTGATAACAAAGGGCTCTCACAGTTCTGGGGAGATAAGACAGGGAAGATCAATATTTACAATAACATAAATTTTAGTGTTTTTTTTTAATGAGCCACATATGCTCACTTTATAGACTATCGGAATATAACTTTTTTATTTTTAAAACTAATGTGGTGGTCATGAACATAGAAATCTTGTCTTGAAGATGACCTCCAAAGAAAGTGAACAAAAAAGCTATCCCTTTATCCTCTATATCTAAAGCTGTAGATTTAGATAAAAGAAATTATATCAGATATCTAAGATTTTTTTACTTGAAAATTAAGAATCTTTGAGACAGAACATCAACTTTCTCAGGAATTGAAATGAAATACTCTGCTTTTCAAATTTAGAAGAAAATAGCAGATCTTTAGGCTTGGCTTCCAGTGAGAGAGGCCCATGAGCCCCAGAATCACAGTAGGAAGATTTCATTTTTCTACCAATCGTAATTTAGCAAATTGAATTATTTTCAGTAGTCAGCACATATAAACTATTGATAAGTCACAGTAGATGCCTGCTTAGAAGAGAAATTGAAGAATAATAATATTAAACCAAATAACAATAGACACCTTTAAAAAATGTTTTATTTATTTACATTCTTATATTGAGTCTTTTCCTGGTCCACCCTCCCAGAATTCTTCATCCCTCCCCTTTGCCTCTGATAGGAGGGCTCCTTTCACACTGACCCAGATACCTACACATCATGCTCCCTTCATCTTTCTTCCTTGGACCAACAGTTCTCTACAGGATTAGGCATGTCCTCTCCCAGTAGGCCAGACGAGGCAGTCCTCTGCTACTTATGTGCCGGTAGCCACAGACCAGCCCATGTATGTTCCTCGCTTGGATGCCCAGTTTCTGGGAGCTCCTAGGCATCCAGCTTAGATGATATTGTTGGTCTTCCTATGGGACTTCCATCCCTGTCAGCTCCTTCAATCCCTCCATCAACTCTTCCATAGGAGTTCCTGGCCTAAGTCCAATGGTTGGCTATAAATATCTGTATCTATCTCAGTCAGCTGCTGGTAGATTTTCTCAGAGGACAGTCATGCAAGGTTCCTGTGAGATAAGTCACAGTAGATGCCTGCTTAGAAGAGAAATTGAAGAATAATAATATTAAACCAAATAACAATAGACACCTTTAAAATTTTTTATTTATTTACATAAAAAATTGTCTGTAAGTACAATATTGCATCAGTAATAGTGTCAAGATCTGTTGCCAACTCATGGGATAAATCCAAAGCTGAGTATTCTCTGCATGGCCTTTGCTTCAATACGTGTTCCATTTTTGCCCTTTCATTTTTTTTTTTTAAGACAGAAAGAATCCTAGGTCAAAAAATTTGAGGGTAGGTTAGTGAGCCAATCCCTCCACTGGGAGTTCTGTCTATCAAGTGGCAGTGGTCTCTTCAGGTTCTATCTCCATATTGTTTGGCTAAGGTAATATCCATTGTGTCCTGGGAGCATCTAACATCCCATGTCCCTGGGATATTCTAGAGAGTCCCCCTGTCTCCTAATCTCCACAAATGTATATTCTCATATATTATCCTGGCCTGCTGGACTTCTTTGCTGTCTTCCCACATACATGATCCTGTCCCCTTTTTCATTCTCCCTTTCCTCTTCCAATCAGGTCCCTTCCTCCCTCTGCCTCCCATGATTATTTTGTTCCCCCTTCTAATTGAGATAGAAGGATCCTCATTTGTACCTCCCCTTCTTGATAAATATCTTACAGTCTGTGGATTGTATCCTGGGTATTCTGCACTTCATGGCTAATATCCACTTATCAGTGATTACATCCTGTATATATTCTTTTGGTTCAGAATTACCTCACTCGGGATATTTTCTAGTTACACCCATTTGACTGCAAAATTCATGATATCTTTATTTTTAATAGCTAAATAGTATTTCAGTGTGGAAATCAACAATTTCCTATCCAATTTTGGTTGAGGGACATCCTGGTTGTTTCCAGCTTCTGACTATTATTAACAGGGTTGCTATGAACATAGTGGAGCACTTGTCCTTCTGGTATGGTGGGTCGTATTGTGTGTTTATGCCCAGAAGTAGTATAGCTGGATCTTCAAGTAGAACAGTTTCCAATTTTCCAAGGAAGCTCCAAATTAATTACAAAAGTGGTTGTGCTATTACACAATTTCACCACCAATAAAGGAATATTCCTTTTTCTCTACAACCTTGCCAGCAGGTGCTATCACTTGAGTGTTTGATCTTAGCCATTCAGAATGGTGTAAGGTAGCTTTTCAGGGTCATTTTCATTTGCATTTTCCTGATTGCTAATGATATTCGACATTTTCTTAAGTGCTTCTTGGCCATTCAAGATTGTTCTTTTGAGAATTCTCTCTTTTTTTTCTTTTCTTTTCATTTTTTTAAATTTATTTTTTCTCAAATCGTAATTCATTCACACAGAGGTTATAAACACAGAAAGGCAGGATGTGGGGAAGGGAATGACACTGGAGTTAGGGTGTTCAGGGGGAATACAGATATCTTTCAGAACCAGGTATCGGCTGGGTGAAGGTTCAGGGGACAAGTCACTGTGACTCTGCCTATGACTCGCTTGTCCTTATCTAAGTTGGTATTGTCTGCCAAGGCTACCTATTTACACGGTCTATGACTACTCAACTTGTAAATTTCCACAAAAGCTCCCTGTTTACATTAGCTTATAGACATCTGTTTCAATGTATTTCCACTGAGACCCAAGACATGGTGTTAGTACACATGTATGACAGGCCTACTGCTCATTTTAGGCCTATGGCTGATTTTTAGGCCTTCAGTGTGTAAGCAGGGCTACCCCTGACATCTCCTCCCTTCTCTAAGTATAGAAAGGCTGTGGCAATTCTAAACTTATGACGGCAGGGATAGAGGCCTGACCTCCAGTAGTTGAGGGGGACCTTGTAATGGCTCCAGTCCCTCTGTCATTGTCCAGTAAGGCATGAGGGCCATACCCATCCCGATGTCTTTTTCCTGGAGAGGGGATACTTTTGACATCAACCCCTATGCAGTCAAGCTTGTCCCTTAGGGAACCCAGAGAGATAATTTTATCTTTTATTTATATTCCCTTGCAGTGCTTAGCCTCGCAGCCTAAACAAGAATTCAGATCGCCTGTCAGAGGGGGTTCTGGGTGGCCCCTCTCTTCTTGGTCTAGGGGCAGAAGTCCCCCCTTTTAGGTTAGGTGGAGATGGGTTTTGGAAACACCCTGTATAAAGTAACAACCTCATCTTGAGTCTCGTGGTCCTCCATAGCTAACTTATGATAATGAATCTGAGTAGGTTTTGCTACCAAATTACTTATTTGTTGTATCACAGAGTTAGTAAGCCTATTTGAGGGCCAGGGAGCAGCAGAAAAAAGGAAAAAGAACCCAAATAATGGTCCTAAGATGGGAGGAAATAGGGTTGACCACCTTGGAGAGGCTGAAAACCAATTCTTGTACCAGCCTTCATGTGTCTCTTTCTCTTTCTGATTTTTCTAGGGGCCTTCACTGACCTATTTCATACTCTCTTTAACCCTTCTTGTCTTGTCTATGTAAAGGCAACCTTCTTCTTTAAGGGCTGTACACAGTCAAGAGCTGTACAAAGCCTTTTCTATTGTAATAGACTAAAGCAAGTCCAATAAGGATCTTTGCGATTTTAAGAGGTCTCTTCAGACAGTGAAACGAAGGACTTCTTCAGATTAGTGATGTTAATCACTAGCTGTTTGATGTTCTTGTCAGTGGCCCTTCAAAGGTCTGAGTAGTATAAGTTCGGAGGCCAGCATCTGGATTAGAACTTCTAACAGCAGACATCAAGGGTGATTCTTTTTACCTGGAATGCTGCCTGAGTTAAAGCTCCTGGGAGGCCCTCTTTCTCTCGGTTTTCTGAAGTTGGGTACAGAGCTGCCACCAGTGACCTGCTCTATGCTCCTTGAGAATTCTCTATTTAGTTCTGTACCCATTCTTTAAATTTAGTTATTTGGTTTTTTGGATTCTACCTTCTATAATTCTTTGAATATGTTGGATATTAGCCATCTATCAGATATAGATTTAGTAAAAATCTTTTCCCATTCTGTAGGTTGCCTTTTTTTATATTTTCAGAGTCCTTAGCCTTCAAGAAGATTTTTTAGGTTTGTGAGGTCCTATTTGTCAATTGTTTGTCTTAGAGCCTTAGCCACTACTCCTCTCTACAGGAAATTTTCTCCATTGTCAATATATTTGAATTTTTTCCCCACTTTCTCTTCCATTAGATTTGGTAAATCAGGTCTTATTTTGAAGTCATTGATCTACTTGTACTTGCACATTTTACAATTGATAAATATCGATCAATTTGCATTCTTCTACAAGCAGACCACCAGTTAGACCAGCACCATTGGTTAAAGAAGCTTTCTTTTTCCCACTCTACAGTTTTGCCTTCTTTGTCAAAGATCAAGTTTCCATAATCCTGGGATTATTTTTTTTCATATGAAGTTGAGAGTTATTCTTTTCATGTTTGTGAAAAGTTGTATCAGAAATTTTGATGGGGGATTGTATTGAGGCTTAGATTGCTTTTGGTAAGATGGTCATTTTTAATATCTTAATCTTACAGATCCATGACCATGGGAGATCTTTCCATCTTCTGAGTGAATCTTCAATTACTTACTCCATGGTCTTGAATTTCTTGTCATACCAATCTTTTAGTTGTTTGGTTAAAGTTACATCAGGATATTTTATATTATTTGTGGCTATTATGAAGAATAGTTTTTCCCTAATTTCTTTCTCAGCTCATTTTTTTCAGTTGTATAAAGGAAGGCTACAGATAATTTGAGTTCATTTTATGTCTATCCACTTTTCTGAAGTTGTTTATCAGATGTAGGAGTTCTCTGGTAGAATTTTGGGGGTCACTTATGTATACTATCATATCATTCAAATATGGTGATACCTTGATTTCTTTCTTTTCAATTTGTATCCCCTTGATCCTTTTTTGTTGAATGCATACATTTCTTTACATTAAAATTGTATGTGGTGTGATATTGACAATAAGAAACATTAAGAGGACAGAGCCTATCACATAATTATGTTATATAAAATTTTTCAATAGTATATGACATTCTGTTAGCTTAGAAACAGCATTCACAAAATATTCTAGTCCCATTCCTTCTGTTGAGCATATGTTAGGAGGCTCTTTCTTTTTAAAAATGTGTGATCATGTTACTTTCATAATAAATAATGCAAACAAGCAATTCACAGTGTTGTAGGGATTGATTTGAGCACAAAACACTTCACAGTTCTTTGGCCCTGGGCAGATATTAAGAGACAGAAATAGAAACATTTCATTAAGAACAGGAAGGCATCCTGAGAATCGTAATAGTCTCGATATCTGATTGAAGAGCATGAGCTCATAAATGCTGGGCCATAGCCTTATGAGTTTTTCTTTATGTATCAATGACATAGCACCATCTCTCCTACATTTGGGTATAACTGTTTTTTTCTGTTGAGGGAGTCAAGCCCCTGCTCAATACTACCCACGTCAGAACTGAATTAGAATCCTTCTCTTCCAATTATGTTATTTCACGTGCTGTTACTGACTTACCAATCTTTAGTCTCTGCTTTCCTGCTATATCTCATTCTTGAGAGCTATGGTCTCAAAAGTCTCTTGAGCAGCCGTAGTTATTGATGATCATTTAGTCTTCCATAACTTTTCCTATGCTGAAGATAGGTATAGCTCCTACCCAAGTGTGACCATTGTTATTATTCTCTACTTTTTTTTATTTAAGACAAAGCTTTGCATTTACAGTGTTAGGATTTGGCTGAAATTCCTGTTATTGCCAGAATAGGTATGACATGCTTTTTCCAATCATAGAAGTCCTTTGTAGTTTGTTCTTGTTGGTGTGATCCTTGGCTTGCTAAAAACAAACAACATACACTGATTATTACATGTTAGTAATATGAGAAGATATAAAGAAAAAATATTTTTGAGGTTTTTACAACTTTTATTTTTAATTTATTCACATCCCCCTCATTGCCCACTCCAGTTCATGCCCTGCCAAATCCTTTTCTCATCGCCCATGCCCTGCTCTGAGACTGTGGGGGCACACCTGGGTATCCCTACACCCTGGCACTTCAAGACTCTGCATGAGAAAGTACTTCCTCTCCCAATGAAGTCAGACAAAACAATCTACTTCTAAGAATACACCCCACCTATAGGCAACAGCTTTTAGTAAAACCCCAATTCCAGTTATTCAGGATCCACATGAAGATTGAGCAGCACATCTGCTACATATGTTGGGGAGGATTGGGTCTAGCCTGCGTATATTCTTTGGTTTGCCGTTCAGACTCTGAGAGCTCCAAGGGTACAGGTTTGTTGACTCTGTCGGTCTTTTCCTATTCTATTTTGGACCCACAATCCTTCCTCCTGTTCTTCCATAAGAGTATTGAAGCTCCATCTACTGTTTGGCTGTGCGTGTCTATATCTGTCTGAGCCAGCTGCTGAATGGAGATTTTCAGAGGATACCTTGCTCCTGCCTGCATGGTTCAGGATCCAAAGTTCTGATAAAGGTGAGGGGAGAGATCTTCTTGGGATATGAGGCTTCTCATGGCTAAAGAAAAATATTTTAAGCAGGGGGAATATAATAGTAGAAAATTTGAAATGTCAATGCTATTTGTATTATGCATTGAGTATTAGCAGTTTAATAATAATAATAATAGTAATAGTAATAGTAAGTAGTGGTAGTAGAAGATGGTAGGAAGAGGAGGAGGAGGAAGAGGAGGAGGAGGAGGTGAAAGAGGAACCACAAAACAAGGTTCTATTTACTACTAAACTTAAATTATTCAATCTGACAGGGTGGGCCAAGTGAACCATACCACCAAACAGGAGAACTGGTAAACCTGAAACAGTTTTTTAAACCCTGAGAAATCTCAAAATTGAGAATGGCTGCCATTGGTACCCGATCGCAGCAAGGCTCTACCTGACCTGGAACACCAAGCCATGACACCTCACCAAGAGGACTATGACAACAGATATCATAGAATAAAAACCTAGAGTTTGCCATGCTAATGAAATATCTAGATAGGCCTCTCAGTATTTAGCCAATGAACTTTCCTTCCTTGGCAATCCTTCATTCAAAAGATATTTAATCCCTGTTTCATCCTGAGTGAGAGATATGCATTCACTTCCATCATAAGTAAAGCACTTTGAACATGCAAGGACTATCTCCTTAATTAGAGATCACAATAGGGTAAGGTCTTCATCATTATAAAAAGCCATGTCTATCTACTCTGTAGTAGGCTTTCTATCTTTCAGCTCCTTTCAACATTTAGCTCTCACTTGGAATCAGACTACATTCCACCCCTACGCAGGTTCAGTCACCCCATTTCTGCCTGGCTTGTAAGGGAAGTGTGGACTCAATGAACACCCATCTCTGAGAGGCTTATTGGAGGTGCTCTGACACCCAAGCAAAATGACAGAGAATTCCAATATGACAGACTTATGTAAATAGAGCTTATCTTTTTTTTTTTTTTTCTAGCCTAGGACATCTTAATCTTACTGTGCATTTAATGGCATGGCTTATAAGGCTTGAATCACTTTTTTGTTATATTTTATATCTCAACTTCTTTGCTTTTTAACATAATTAATAATTGTTGTCTTAGGATTTCCATTGCTTTGAAGAGACACTACCAAGCCAACTTCTGTATGGGACAACATTTAATTGGGGTTAGTTTACAGTTTCAGAAGTGTAGTTCCTTATCACCATAGCAGGAAGCATGGCAGGCATCATGCAGGTAGACACGGTGCTGAAGAAGAAGCTGAGTGTTCTGAATCTTGATTTGAAGCTGACCTGGAGTGATAGGCATCCTCGAGTAGTTAGGCAGAAGTTTTGTTCCATAATGAATGGAGTCTATGCAAAGGAAGAGCTCTCCAAAGCCCAGCCTCCAATGGCACACTTCTTTTAACAAGGCTACATTTCCTAAAAGTTCTATCCCTTATTGGCCAAGCATATTCAAAGCATCATAAATTATTCTAATATTTCTATAAATTATTCACAAAACTCTATAAATTTTATTCTTTGACAGTTGTTTCTTACTAGGTATTTAAGATCATGTAGGCTGCCAGGTATTAACACATTTTCTGTTGTTATTGAGTTAGCTGAGTTTCACCAGGGATTATTCTTAGGCACTTGGAGGAGTTCCATTCTTCTATTGGAATCCATTCTTCTTTCCCTTTACTGATTATGACATTTGATAATGTCAAGTCTTGGTAGCCATTTAACTTTTCTTAGAAATATTATGGGCATTTTAATCTGTGCTGACTCAACTTCTGAGGTCTCCATGGCATCTCTGATCAGGAGAAAAGGTTATATATCAGCTGGAGGATGATTTGAGACACCTTCTGTTATTTCTTGAATATTAGTTCACCTGGAGGCCAGGGTCAAAATATTGGTTGTCATTTTAGTTCCTATATCCTTTGGTTGGGATACCAAGAATTGTTATTAGACTCCCAGAAGGTAAACCACACAGTGATAAAAAAGAAGTTATGCTTAAGTTTTGACTTATTGTATAACACTTAGTTGTATAACACTTAAAAAGGACTTGCTTTGGCAATTTAGGTGGAATTCACTCCTATGAATCAGTTTTTATAAATTATATACGTATAGACTTAGTATAAACTGTAAGCAATTTTCTTGATCAAACATAAGTCATCCTTAAACATTTGAATTCTGCATGGAACTCTGAAAGCTTGAAGTTTAGACTCAAGCAGTCACTTGATTCTAGACTAATAGATAATAATATATTATCATTGCCTACATGAGGGAATTGGCTAATGATAGTGAATCTTTATCTTTTAAACAGGAGCTAAAATATCCTAAGAGTAAATGCATGTTTAAGAGCAACATTGACTTCTTCAGACCACTGGTAGAATCAGATAATAATCAACCAAATGCTATCTTAAAAATATTTTTAATTACTATATTTTAGTTTTAAATTTACATTATAAAGAGAAAGAAGTGTGGGTGGAATTAGCAGTTTTAAGTTATGTCATTATTTATTTATAAACCAATTTGATATCATATATATATTATAAAAAAGGAAGTGCACATAGACATCATACAATCATGCAGTCATATATAAAGGAAGACTTGAATAAAAGCACCAAACACTGCACCTTAGACTAAGGAAACATTGACGAATAGGAGATGAGAAAGGTTGTACGAAGCAGATCATCAGGGAGCTTGCTGTAACTGTGTCTCCTAGTAGCATCAGAAGCTACAACTATCAAGCCTCACCAACATAGCTGTGCAAAAGTGAACTGAAAAAGGAAAACACTGACAAATATGTCAACTGAATAGGGAAAATCCAAGGATGCATTAACCATGCACAAAGAACTACAGACAACTGAATAAAACATAAAGAAGATGTGACCCTTCCCAGAGAAGAACACACCAATTGGTTATTAACTCTGATAATGTACACATAAAAACATTGTATGGACTTAACAATTTATATTTAGCAATATAAATGTGTATATATAAATAAGTATGTGCATGAAATAAATAAAAAAAGAAAAAGCTTTGATTTTGACAGCGTAGAAGGGCATATGAAAGGGTCTTGAAAGAGAAAATGAAAAGGAAAACTTTGTAACTAAAATAGACTCTCAAATATAAACACTAACAAAAAATAAAAAAATTCATGTGAAAAGCTAGAAAGAAAACCAATATTTTATAGATTTTAATTTGATCTATCACTTGTGACTCATAAACATACTCTTATCAGGTTTTGTTAATAAAATTAAACAAATTTATCTTAAAAATCACTATTTTTGAAGATATTATATGTACTATAAAGAATATAAAGACATTTTATTTTAAAACCAAAGAACATAAGCTAATTTTTATAAGACTTTAAGCAAACTGAGCAGGCACCAATAAATTAATTTTAATATGACTACCACTTTGTTTGTTTTATTTAATTTTAAGAAGTCTGCTTTTGAAAAGCGTAATAATAGATACATAAGTAATAATTTGTATATTCTAATATTGTAAGTTAAAATGTATTTTAAAATATATGATATTTTTATAAGCTTAACATAGTCATTTTTATAATATACAGCTATATTTTGACTGTTTTTGTTTGTTAAGGTTATATATTAATGATCCCCACCAGAAAAAATAATTTAATATTGATATTTGAGAAATATTTATATACATAATTTTATGTATATTGTAGCTTAATAATAGCCTTGTATTCAGTTATAAAGGGAGACATAGAACCAATTGTTTTTGTAGTTCTAACTCTGTTCTGAATTTTTGTATAATCATAGTTGTTATGTATAATATATATTATAGTGTAAGTATAAAACTCATTATGAAGCTTGCAGATCTTCTGAATGTTCTAACTGTAGTCAGATGAGTGTATTGAGATGGATAGACTTTATGTACATTTAACTGTTCTGAATGATATTTTTATTTGCAAATCCTTTATAATAACAACTTAATAAGCTATATTAATCTTATATTTAACTTTTGTGTTAGGAACATTTCTGAAAAACAAATGCATACCAACTAGAATAATTAAAGAATTTTAATGTACATTACTCAGAGGTGTTCTAATTAATATAAAGCATATTTATATTTTGCTTTCACCCACAAGTATTAAAGATGAAATAAGATTAATTAAAAATTTAGTACCTGCCAGGCAATGGTGGCACACGCCTTTAATCCCAGCACTTGGGAAGCAGAGGCAAGCGGGTTTCTGAGTTCGAGACCAGCCTGATTTACAGAGTGAGTTCCAGGACAGCCAGGACTGCACAACAGAGAAACCCTGTCTCGAAAAAAAAAAAAATTAGTACCTGTTTTAAAAATAAGTCATCATTAAAAATCTCTGAATGCAATGTGAAATTGTACCTCAATGAAAGTTTTGTATTACTACCTAAATGAATATTTTATATAACAAGTGCATTTTAAGGTTTTAGTAAATATTTGAGAGAGTCTTGGCTAATCAACAAGCAGAGACTGGAAAGTTAGAGAACTATGATAGAACCAAACATTATTGGTCTAAAAAACTATGTAATATTAAAACGATTATTATTGATATTTTGCAGTACTCATAGAATATTCAGACTCTACAGAGAGGAAGAAAGAGAGAGAGAGAGAGAGAGAGATTGACACTCAACTCAAAATGGGAGGTCTCCCTCAAATCCTTTCACTCAGAGCCAGAGCTCTGGGAACCTAGGAAGATGAGGCTAAAGGAGTATCGGATCCAGATAAGATGGAGGACATCAAAAGAACAAGGTCCTCTAAATCAAATGAGCAAAGCTTCTGTGAACTCACAAAGACTGAAACAATAAACACAGGGACTATATGAGTCTGTAAAACATCCTCTGTATCTTATAGCTTTCTGTTTAGTATTTTCATGGGACTCTTGATTGTGTGAGTAGGTAGGTCTCTAATTCTTGTGTTTCTTATTGGGTCTCTAGTCCTTCTTTTAATTTATCTTATCAAACTTTTAATGTGGTAACTTTTACTTTTATCTTCTCATTTACTATTTTGTTTTAAGAGACATGCAATACCTCAACTAGATAAATCGTTGATTTTTTTTATTTTTATATGTATATACTGATGCTATAACTATATATATATATACATACATATATATACATACATATATGTATATATACATATATATGTATATTTTTATATAGATGTCTATAATTTTCTCTTTCTATTTCTATCTCTCTCTAAACACACACACACACACAAACACACACACACACACACATGCACACACACACAGATACCACATTCTGAATATTAAAATCCTATTAAATACAAGTTTGTAATTAATCTCTCCCATTCTAAAGATGTTTTTTGTTCTTCTCATTGTGTCTTTTAATGGAAAAAAGCATAACTTGAGAAAATACATGCAACTTTAAAGGATATGTAGTAAGTTAAATAAAGATTTGTAATAAGTCAGATAATCAGCATGTCTGCTCCTCTGAAAACCCCAACCTGAAGTCCTCCCAGAATATCTGCTACATGTAGGGCAACGGGTAAGGGAACCTCCCTAAGGACCACCAGAGCTGGGAAACTAGAGAAGGCCTGCAGACTTGGAACCCATCACCAACTCCTCCTCTGCTCCAACTGCACCCCCTTTACATCCTGCTACTTTCACCAATATAGATCATCAGCTTATCTGCCCTCTGAAAATCCCATAGTCTGAAAGCTTTCCAGAATTTTTGCAGCACACAGGGCAACAGACCAAACAGTCTGAAGGCCTCCCAGGAAATCTGCTGCAACCATGGAAACAGAGTAACAGCTTGTCTACCCCTTTGAAGACCCCACAGTCTGAATGTCTCCAAGGAGGTCTGCTACAGCCAGGGCCACAGGCCTCACAAGAGACCTGCAGCAACCCAGCGACACAGGAGGCACACTACAGTCTGAGATATTCAGAACAGCTAACATCAAAGATAACCAGATTTGATAAAGTCTTAATTTTGACCATCTATGCTTCAAATGCTAGGGCACCCACATTCAGAAAGGAAACTAATAAAGCTCAAAAAATCTTTGAAACCAACACACTAATAGTGGGGGACTTCAGCATCCAACTCTCACCAATGGAAAAATCATGGAAATTGAAACTAAACAGAGGTACAGTGAAACTATTAGAGGTTATGAACCAAATGGATTTAACAGAAATCTACAGAACATTTCACCTTAAAACAAAAAAAACTTACCTTCTTCTCAGCACCTCATGGTACTTTATCCAAGACTGACCATATCACAAAACAAGCCTCAACAGATTTCAACAAGAATCTTCTTCAGCAAGAATATTGAAATAATCCCATGCATCCTGTCAGATCACCATGGACTAAGGTTAGATTTCAGTAACAACAAAACAACAGAAAACCCATATACCCATGGAAACTGAACAACTCCCTACTCAATTATAACTTGGGCATGGAAGAAATAAAGAAAGAAAATAAAGACTTCTTGGAATTCAATGAAAATGAAGATACATCATACCCAAACACAACGGGACACAATGAAAGTGAGAGGAAAATTTATAGCACTAAGTATGCTGTTAAAAGAATACTCACTGGAACAAATATGGAGACAAAGTGTGGAGCAGAGACTGAAGGAAAGGCCATCCAGAAACTGCTCCATCTGGAGATCCATCCCATGTACTGTCACTAAACGCAGGCACTATTTTGGATGCCAAGAAGTGCATTCTGACAGGAGCCTGATATAGCTCTCTCTTGAGAGCCTCTGCCAGAGCCTAGCAAATACAGAGGCTAATGTAGCCCACCATTGAACTGGGCATAAGGTCCCCAATGGAGGAGTAAAAGAAAGTACTGAAGGAGCTGAAGGGGTTTGCAACCCCATAGGAAGAACAACAATATCAACCAACAAGACACCACTCCCCTTCCCCAAGCTGCCAGGGACTAAACCAGCAACCAACGAGTACAAATGGAGGGACCTATAGTTCCAGCCGCATGTGAGGCAGAGGATGTCCTTGTTGGCTATCAATGGGAGGAGAGACCTTTAGTAGTGTGAAGACTTGATGCCATTTTGTAGGGGAATGCTAGGGCAGGGAGGTCGGACTGAGTATATGAGTGGGGGAACACCCTTAAAGAAGCAGGGGGAGGGGCAATGGGATAGCGAGTTTCAGTTTTGAGGTGTGCAGATAACCTAGAAAGGGGATAAAATTTGAAATGTAAATAAAGAAAATATCCAAAAGAAGAAGGAGAAGAAGAAGAGGAGGAGGAGGAGGAAGAGGACAAGGAGAAGGAGGAGGAGGAGGAGGAGGAGGAGGAGGAGGAGGAGGAGGAGGAGGAGAAGGAGGAGGAGGAGGGAGGAGGAGGGGGGAGGA